>NW_007733191.1:32691-34646 GCF_000696425.1 Galeopterus variegatus | reverse complement strand
AGTGTGTGTGTGTGTGTGTGTGTGTGTGCATGTGCGTGTGTGTGTGTGTGTGTGTGTGTGTGATTTCATTTGAAACTTAAAAGAACAGGGTCTTCTTGATGCTACAAGTTAACAGTGTCCCATAAAAGTTCATGTATTGGAAACTTGACCTCCACTGTAGCAGTGTTAAGAGAGTGGAAGATCCAGTTATGGTAACTGAAAGGTGGAGGAGTCTTGAAGAGGTGACTGCATCGCTAGGACTGTGCCCTCGTGAACGGACCGATCCATTCCTGGAGTGTGGGTTGATGGTTTAATGGTTGTCATGGGCATGGTTCTGATGGCTTTATAAGGAGCGTAAGAGCAGGTGGGCAGGTCAGCTCTCTCTTGCTCAGGGCATTCTCTCCATACAACACCCTGGTTGCCAAGGGACCCCGTAAAGAGTCCCCACCCAGAAGGAAGCCCTCACGAGATGTGCCCCCTGGACTGTGGACATCCCAGCCTCCAAAACTGTAAAATAAATTTTGTTTCTTTATAAATTACCCAATTTCGGGTATTCTGTTGTAAGCAGATTACAAAGGCACAGTGTAACCCTGAAGGAAGTCAAGAGCCCCCACATCATCTCCTCCCAGGTCCCACCTAGAAAATGTCATTTGAGTGTTTTTGCTTTTCATCTGTTTGTTTGTTCTGTTTTTCACAGGTGTGAGGAGCACAAATTTAACAAAAGTTTCATGCACTGTTTCCAGGGGCCTGTGGGGCTACAGTGAGCGGAGGGCCCAGGTCTCAGCACTCCAGAGTCACATGCTAAGGTGGAACAAAGCAGGAACATGGCTGAAGCCCCCACACCCCGGACACGTGCAGCTTGGAGGAGCAGCCCTTCCCCAGGGCCCTTGAGCTGACAGCTGTGAATGCATAGCCCAGGCTAGGTTCCAGCCACTTTGCCCAAGACTGCCCTGGTATAAAAATAAATTGATCTGGTCTTTGCCACCTGTCACAGATCTTCAAAAACCCTTAGGATTTCTTGAGGGATGGCAGTGCCTTTATGCTAATGGTTACTCCTGGAGGGAGGGATGGATGGCTTCAGGATAGGGCTGGTCTCCATAAAAACCACCTGTGGGATTAGAGGGCTGGAGCTTCCAGCTTTCTGACCTCCAGGGAGGAAAGGGGGACCAGAGATTGAGTTCCGTCGCATGGCCAATGATTTAACCAATCATGCCTACATAATGAAACCCGAGAAAACTCTGGACAATGAGTCTGGAGTGAGCTTCTTGGTTGGTGAACAATGGATGTACCAGAAGGGCAGTCCACCCCAACTCCACCCAACTCCACAGAGACAAAGGCCCCTGCACTGGGGCCCCTTCCAGACCTTACCCTACATATGTCTTCATCTGTACCCTTTACAATAAAACGGTGATCATAAATACAGTGCTTTCCTGAGTTTTCAGAGTCATTCTAATGAATTATCAAAGTGAGGAGTGGGTGTGGGGAGCCCTCCAATTTGTAGCCAAGTTGGACAGAAGTGCAGGTAGCCTAGGATCCCATTCGCAGCTTGTGTCCAAAGTAAGGGCAGCGTCTGAAGGTGGACCGGGGGAAGATGGCCACCTAACTGGAAAGGTGTCCCAAGGCTGAACAATGACATAGGCCATTCCATGCAATACAGCAAAGAAGATTATTCCAGGATAACTCACAGAGTAACGGGTCGGGCAGGCAGCAACCCAAAAGTACATGCTAAACTTCTCTCCACACTGTCTCAAGGCTGAGCTCAGGTTTATACAGGCAGTTTGTAAACAAGTTTAAGGTAACTAGCTCCAAGTGTTCCTGCAGGTGGTCAGGCCAGCTCACCATCACTCTGGCGCTTAATCTTCCCTTCTTTGTAGGTAGTTTCTATGTCTGGTTCTAACTGCTTTTCCTCTAGTTACTGCGTAAGTCCACAGGAGGGGCCTACAACAGAATCACAGTCCCACAGACAGTCTTATGGG
>NW_007733191.1:20889-32091 GCF_000696425.1 Galeopterus variegatus | reverse complement strand
CTGCGTAAGTCCACAGGAGGGGCCTACAACAGAATCACAGTCCCACAGACAGTCTTATGGGTCCCTGCTCTTTGACCCGTGGGGTCGGCGCTAACTCTAGTGTGAGAGTTGAGATGAACTGAGGACCCCCAGTGGGTGTCAGAGAACTGCTGTGGACACACCTCTGCAAAGGCGAAGGCGCAGCACGGGGTGGTGGGTATATCCTCTCCGTCCCTCCCTTCCCTTCTCTCTGTCTCCAACCAAACCCTTCATAGACGGTGCTCAGCCAGGCTGGGGGCCTCAGCCTTCAAGCATACTTTTTGGAGGATTCTTTGAAGGTATCTTCTTTCCAGCGTTAAAGGTCCTGTGATAAGTGAAACACAGGATCAAAGCTTCATTTCAATGATCAAAGGCTAACAGAGCCAAGGAGACGTGATCCTATTGTCAAGGTGATAAAAACATTGATAACACACCTGGGAGACACAGCAAGGAAGGGGTCGCCACCTGGGAACTCCCATGCTTTCCTCCGAGCCCAGGAGGTTTTCAGTAGCTATTGCTGAAACTTGTTAATTAAACCTAATTAGTTGTACCAACCCAGAGGAGACCATGCCTCAGAATTCTCAGCGTTAGCCTAAGGGCTAGAAAGCTCACGGTTTTAATTATGGACCTTACCCCTACGGGGAGAGAGATCACAGGCTTTCAGAAGGAGCAGCCAAAATGCACCTGCAGGACTCAGGGATGAAAGAGGAGCAGGGGACCTCGCCAGGGCCACACGCCCTGCTGCCACTGCAGCCCGCAGCCAACTCTTTCTTTGAAAGAGATACAGACCCAAAATCCTTGACTCTCATGAAAAGGCACCGAGCTCCTCAAAGGGACGAAGACCAATTGCCTATTAATCAGCAGGTTGTCCATTAGCACCCCCTGGTGGAGGAGCAGGGAACAGACAACCACAAAGTGGGCAGGTCACGGGCGGCGGGTCTAATTTTCCACGTTTTCTGTTTTCCATTGTAAATTATTATCCACATCATTGATATTACAGATTGTTCACACTCAGTCAATCCAAGCAACACACATTCCACTGTAATCCAAGTCACACATCAACTACCAACCTTCATTAATACTAGTTCAAACAAACATAGGACTGGGGCCCTCAATCAATCTGAACCTACATTCCTCATAGAATACAGTTGTTTCTCCCAAATCCTGGAGTTGGGAAGGTTGGAGAAACAAAACAGTGGACATGCAATACAATTTCCACTGGAACATGAAAACCTAAATTCCCGGAGTTTCTGTAAAACTATTGATTGCAAAAAAAATAATAATAATAAAAAGTCTGAAGAATCCAAAAAAGGTAGGGTATTAATAGATCAGTTTTAAAGTTCCTGGCCTTAATCATTTAATCAAAGCAATAATGTGGTCAAGGAATCCCAAATCAATAATCACTTGCACCTAACTCTGTGTTCACTTCTGAGTAAAATAAAGCCTCTCGGGCCAGGTCTTTTTCCAAAATAGTTCTAAAAATAAACTAATCTTCAGTTGAAAAGAACAAAAACAAAGCAAAACATACCGTTTTTAAAATACTTTTTAAAGGGTTTTGCCAACTGACATAATAAAATTTGTTTTATAGAAAAACACTTTTTTATTGAAATATTAATCCTAAATACACTTTGTTTTTATTGTGCCATCGTATTAAAGTAAATAAACTAGTTTTGTGAGGTACCCACAACGGCCACTATGCAAAGCAGAACTCTGCTGGCCAGGGGGAGGCAGCCCCTAAAGACGGGAGAGGCCAGTTTTCCAAACAGAAAACCCGAGGGACTCAGGCAATGGCAGGGCCAGAGGGGCTCCCTGGTGGAGGCAGCTGCAGAAAGCTGGGGAAGGAGACTCCAATGTCTGCCCTGTCGCTTCCCCGAGCAGCTGCTGCAGAGTAAGTGAGCATAATCTATAACTGATCAAGAGTGACAGAGACCCTTGTCTGGGGTCTCCTGGCCGGAGAGCTTTGTTTCCCCCTAGCTGGGCAGCCTCTGAGCACCAGGAATGAGCACACTTTTGTTTTCAGCCCTCTTGCCTAATCCAATTCTTCCCCTTACCATTAGAATCATCAACTAAAGAATGTTCCTCAGTCAAATTATCCTCACCAGGCTCCTGGCTTTGGGGCGCCATGATTTCTGTAACCGTGTTTTACTCTCCAGCTGCAGACCCAACTGAAGTTTCTCTGCCTGTGATGAGCCCCATGCAGGGACCACAGGCAAAGCCAAAATATAGCAGAGAAATGAGATTTGAATGAACTCTGCAATGGGTACCCATCCAAGCATGCACGCAGGGACCTCTGCTCCACAGAGGCTGGATGGCCAGTCCAGAGCGTCTGGTCTGTAGCATGGCACAGGGCAGCATCAAGACTCAGGACAGCACAAAACTACCCATGCAACAGCCTGGGCTGGGGAATACCTTTCATTGCCTTGGAAAAGGCCAACAGTTCATGGATTTACAGTCTGGACTGGGCAAAGCAACAGGTGTGTCTGGCAAGGGACACCCCACCCACGACACTCCCCTAGCACACGCCACACCCACACACCCCAGCAGGCCCAGCCCTGTGTTGCAGCTGGCAGGATGAGTTCACTGCTACAAACACACATACACATGCACACACACACACATGCACACGCACCCTCTCGTGTAGAAGCTAAGTGTCAGTCAGTCTCAGCAGATCCTACTGGGAGGCCTTGCTGAGTTCCCAAACCACATCTCAAAGGGACCAGACAAACTGGAAGAGACTGCAGCTGGGGGCCTGAGGCTCTGAGAGGTCCAGGTCTCAAGGCCCACAGGTCCTGGTTGAGGGAATGGAGATGCGTTAACCCTATTGGTCAAAAGAGGGAGGCAAAGAGGAAACATTTTCAAAAGCATTAACTCACAAGTGGTGGCCAGAAAAAGTCTAAGATTAATTTTCTGCCCCTGGACTTTAGCCATGACCTTCACCCCCCCCAACAGGGACCCTTCTAGAATAGACACACAACTCTGTGTCAGCACACCCCTGTCCTCACCCTAGAAGGAAGCCTCAGTAGGCTCCAGCCCACCTACCAACTCTCTCACCTCACCTCCACCCCCACGTACATCCTGATCTGTGGCCACACACTTGCCCCAACACACCTGCCTGAACACTTAAGGGCCCCCAACCTAGGGGGCCAGGCCCCCACATATCTCCACTTGGCCAATTCCTACTTCCTCTCAGCTCCAGGGTCACCTCTTGAATGAAAAGCCCCTTCTGTGCTGGCCCAGCAGCCCAGGCCACCTCTCTACAAGCATATCGTACAGACTCTGTACTTCCCGGTGAGCTCCTTGCAGGTAAGGGCTCCGTCCTCCTCCATGTGTCTTCCCTGCACCCAGCCCAGATGCTCCTGCAGAGTCAACACTGAAGAACCATTAACTTGAGCTGAAGGATGGGATTCAGCAGCCATTAAACAAAGAGCAAACACAGCCCATGCCAGGGAGACCCCAAAAGCCAGGCCCTGTGCTAAATGGACACCATTCCCAGCATCTGTGCAGGGCCTCCTAGCAGAACAACCTCCAGCAGAAGGAACAGACGAAAGTCAGCTTCCTTCCCCGCCATCGACTGGTTACTCTCACAAGCTGCATTTTAAGTGTGTCGTGTCACATTTTTCACAGATGCATCCAAAGTCTTCATTTGGAAAATTGGATTATATTAGAAAATTCTTCTTCCCAGCATTTAAAATGTGCAGCTATAGATGGGGAGACGGGGCCTGTGAGAACCCGGGGAGATGGGGTCTGTGAGGGGAGACACAGCCTGTGAGAACCTGGGGAGACGGGTTCTGTGAGTGGCATATATGGTTGTCAGCAACAAAATCAAGTATTTCCAAACATCAGCTTTTGGTTTTTTTAGTGCTTTCTCCATAGCACAAGTTCTTTCCAAAAAGTAGTTTCTCGCTTGTTGGTTAAACAGAATCTTTAATTTGAAGATTCAGGTTGTATGTTTATTTTTTCAGAAATATATCTTAGGTAGCATATCCTAATACCCCATTGTTATCATGTNGCTGCAGACCCAACTGAAGTTTCTCTGCCTGTGATGAGCCCCATGCAGGGACCACAGGCAAGGCCAAAATATAGCAGAGAAATGAGATTTGAATGAACTCTGCAATGGGTACCCATCCAAACATGCGCGCAGGGACCTCTGCTCCACAGAGGCTGGATGGCCAGTCCAGAGGGTCTGGTCTGTAGCATAGCACAGGGCAGCATCAAGACTCAGGACAGCACAAAACTACCCATGCAACAGCCTGGGCTGGGGAATACCTTTCATTGCCTTGGAAAAGGCCAAAGCTCATGGATTTACAGTCTGGACTGGGCAAAGCAACAGGTGTGTCAGCCAAGGGACACCCCACCCACGACACTCCCCTAGCACACGCCACACCCACACACCCCAGCAGGCCCAGCCGTGTGTCACAGCTGGCAGGATGAGTTCACTGCTACAAACACACATACACATGCACACACACACATGCACACGCACCCTCTTGTGTAGAAGCTAAGTGTCAGTCAGTCTCAGCAGATCGTACTGCGAGGCCTTGCTGAGTTCCCAAACCACATCTCAAAGGGACCAGACAAACTGGAAGAGACTGCAGCTGGGGGCCTGAGGCTCTGAGAGGTCCAGGTCTCAAGGCCCACAGGTCCTGGTTGAGGGAATGGAGATGCGTTAACCCTATTGGTCAAAAGAGGGAGGCAAAGAGGAAACATTTTCAAAAGCATTAACTCACAAGTGGTGGCCAGAAAAAGTCTAAGATATTTTCTGCCCCTGGACTTTAGCCATGATCTTCACCCACCCACAGGGACCCTTCTAGAATAGACACACAACTCTGTGTCAGCACACCCCTGTCCTCACCCTAGAAGGAAGCCTCAGTAGGCTCCAGCCCACCTACCAACTCTCTAACCTCACCTCCACCCCCACGTACATCCTGATCTGTGGCCACACACTTGCCCCAACACACCTGCCTGAACACTTAAGGGCCCCCAACCTAGGGGGCCAGGCCCCCACATATCTCCACTTGGCCAATTCCTACTTTCTCTCAGTCCCAGGGTCACCTCCTGAATGAAAAGCTCCTTCTGTGCTGGCCCAGCAGCCCAGGCCACCTCTCTACAAGCATATCGTACAACCAGATAGTCCAGACTCTGTACTTCCCAGTGAGCTCCTTGCAGGTAAGGGCCCCGTCCTCCTCCATGTGTCTTCCCTGCACCCAGCCCAGATGCTCCTGCAGAGTCAACACTGAAGAACCATTAACTTGAGCTGAAGGATGGGATTCAGCAGCCATTAAACTAAGAGCAAACACAGCCCACGCCAGGGAGACCCCAAAGCCAGGCCCTTTGCTAAATAGACACCATTCCCAGCATCTGTGCAGGGCCTCCTAGCAGAACAACCTCCAGCAGAAGGAACAGACGAAAGTCAGCTTCCTTCCCCGCCATCGACTGGTTACTCTCACAAGCTGCATTTTAAGTGTGTCGTGTCACATTTTTCACATATGTGTCCAAAGTCTTAATTTGGAAAATCGGATTATGTTAGAAAATTCTTCTTCCCAGCATTTAAAATGTGCAGCTATAGATGGTGAGACGGGACCTGTGAGAACCTGGGGAGACGGGTTCTGTGAGTGGCATATATGGTTGTCAGCAACAAAATCAAATATTTCCAAACATCAGCTTTTGGTTTTTTTAATGCTTTCTCCATAGCACAAGTTCTTTCCAAAAAGTAGTTTCTCGCTTGTTGGTTAAATAGAATCTTTAATTTGAAGATTCAGGTTGTGTGTTTATTTTTTCAGAAATATATCTTAGGTAGCATATCCTAATACCCCATTGTTATCATGTNAGAGTCAACACTGAAGAACCATTAACTTGAGCTGAAGGATGGGATTCAGCAGCCATTAAACAAAGAGCAAACACAGCCCATGCCAGGGAGACCCCAAAAGCCAGGCCCTGTGCTAAATGGACACCATTCCCAGCATCTGTGCAGGGCCTCCTAGCAGAACAACCTCCAGCAGAAGGAACAGACGAAAGTCAGCTTCCTTCCCCGCCATCGACTGGTTACTCTCACAAGCTGCATTTTAAGTGTGTCGTGTCACATTTTTCACAGATGCATCCAAAGTCTTCATTTGGAAAATTGGATTATATTAGAAAATTCTTCTTCCCAGCATTTAAAATGTGCAGCTATAGATGGGGAGACGGGGCCTGTGAGAACCCGGGGAGATGGGGTCTGTGAGGGGAGACACAGCCTGTGAGAACCTGGGGAGACGGGTTCTGTGAGTGGCATATATGGTTGTCAGCAACAAAATCAAGTATTTCCAAACATCAGCTTTTGGTTTTTTTAGTGCTTTCTCCATAGCACAAGTTCTTTCCAAAAAGTAGTTTCTCGCTTGTTGGTTAAACAGAATCTTTAATTTGAAGATTCAGGTTGTATGTTTATTTTTTCAGAAATATATCTTAGGTAGCATATCCTAATACCCCATTGTTATCATGTCAACAAATTTAAAAAATATATACATATATATATATATATATATATATATGATTTGGGCTATTAACCCCTTAACAGTCATAGATGATACAATATTTTTCTTATTTTCATTTCACTTTTGATTTTTTAATGCATTTTTTTTATTCTAGACTAAAATGTTTCTGTTAACTAATTTGTTCATTTTATTCTTATGGCTTCTCACTTTGTTGTCATGTTAATAAAGTTCTCTCCCACTTCCATATTACAAAAATATTTTCCTGTTTCTATAATAAACCTGGTACGATATATGCAAAAAAAATTAAAAATTAAAAATAAATAAAAATTAAAAAAATTTATATGTTTAGGTTGACCATATCTCTTAAACACAAAATATTTTCACAATGACATTCCATTTCACTGAGAAGTATTTCAAAGTTTCTACTCTATGCTGACGTTCTTACTTTTGTAATATTAATCGTATAAATGACTTCTGCGGTACTTTGTGCCCTTCTAGACTCCACTTTCTGGCTGCACCACTTGACGGGCTGCAGAGGGTGAACGTCACACACACAGCTAACCTCTCTCACGTTGCCCAGGAATCCTTTGTTTCCTGTGTCTAATCCAAGGTGCCACTCCCTGTGGGTCACAATTTAGACTGATTTTCCTAACACATTGTTTTTCTTAAAAATATGTTTACTGAATACACACCTTCTCCTAAATACCTTTCTTTCGTTGACTCAAGAGAATGGGTTCTTCATGTATTTCTGAATTAAACGAGATTATAGCAAGGACCATAAGCCAAAATATATAAGAATCAGCCATATTTTTATGTACCTGCATAGCACAACTCCCACAAAATGTGTAATTTGTTCCAATTCTTGCTCGTTCAAATCTTTTTCAGTGTCATCTATGCACTTTCCAACAGTATTTGCTAATAAAGAATGCATTTTATCCGTGTAACATCCTTCATTGGCTGCGTGGAAAATGCTGGTTTACTGAACTATGCAGATCATTGACACATTTCATTATCCAATACTGAAATATCACATGTTAACTCACCACTGATCTCATCATAAACTGTAAAGCTCACAGAGATGAAAATAAACTTAAAATTCTACTTTTTGCCTGAAACCTCAAACTTCATCATTAACAAATACCATTGGTTACTTTTCTTGAACTGATGGGCTCGTATTGCTCACTTTCAAGAAAATTATGTTAACATCCTACTAAAAATAATTACAGCTTTTTGCCTGTACTGATCATCCAAGTAAACACTGTGTTTCATGAAAAGTTTCTTTTCGGCTTGCAGCTCAAACAGTTGACAGGCGCTTGTCCTCGGGCCAGCAATCACACTGCGACAATCGGCAGAAGAGCTTCGTGTCCACTCTCCACGTCATCACACAGAATATTAAAAAATGTCTGGAGGGAGTGGAAATTAATAAAATTATTAATTGTTCTGCTGCAAGTGAAACTGGATTTTGTTTTTTACTGTGAGTTCATGGAAGTGAAGAGAGCAGTTACTACAATGCAGGACAGTGTACAACCAAGATTCGTGCTAAGACACAAGGTGTTTACCCACAGTTGTTCTGCAGATCAGTGCAAATGTCAACATGAGCAGAAAGGAAAACAATGCGTCAGCATATCTTTAAAAATAGTCATGACCTCAAAGGCAGCTGGAAAGGGACTTGGGATCCACTAGGGATCCATGAATCACGTGTCGAACAAAACTGACATAAAAAATCCTAAGTAATCTACCAAAAAATTACTGGAACTAATATATGAACTTAGCAGGGTCACAAGATACAAGGTTAATACACAAAAATCAATTGTATTTCTATATAATAACAATAAACCATTGAAAATGGAACTCTTAAAAAATACCATTACAATAGAATCAGAAAACATGAAATACATAAGGATAATTTAACGAAATATGTGTAAAACCTGAACATAAAAGCCTACAAATCATTGCTGAAATTGATTTAAAATTATTTTTTTAATTTGAGATATACACCCTGTTCATCGATTGGAAGACTTGATATTATTGAGATGTTAATTTTTCCCAAATTGATCTATAGATCCAATGCAATCCAAATCGAAATTCCTATAGGAATTTTTGTAAAATTGAAAAGCTGATTCTTAAATTTATATGGAAATGCAAATGACCTGGAATAGCCAAGTTAATTTTGAAGACCAAGTATTAAAAGATGTTCATAGAAGAACAAAGTAGAGCTCAAGACTTAAAACAAGACTATTGTAACAAAAATATGGTATTGGTGTGTATACATAGAATGAGCAGAACAGAATAGAGAACCTAGAAATAAACCCCATCACAAAGGTCAACCGATCTTTAACAAAACTATACGATATAATGGGAAATATAGTTTTTGTCTTCCTCCATGGTTCCTAAAACCCTTGGAATCTCCTGACTGATAAGAGTGGTGGGAATGTGTTTTGTAACAAGTCCCTTCCAACCATACCTGAGGTTGTGCTATTGAAGTGGCTCTTTGGGCCTCTAGATAGCTTCAGGATGGGGGCTGGTTGCCAGACAGACCAAGGCTGGATTAGAGAGTTGGGTCTTTTATCCCCACCCCCAAGGAGGGCAGAGGGGCCAGAGATTGAGTTCAATCACCAATACCAAATAATTGGATCAATCGTGCCTACGCAATGAAAGCTCCATAAGAAACCTCCAGATGACGGGATTCAGAGAGCTTCTGTGCTGGTGAACACATCAAGTGCTGGGATGGCGAGGGAAACCCTGCACCTCACCCCTTCCTTGCCCTACGCATCTCTTCCATTTGGCTGTTCCTGGGCTGTATCCTTTATAACGAATTGGTAATAGTAAGTAAAGCATTTTCCTGAGTCCTGTAAGTCATTCTTGTGAATTATCAAACCTAATGAGAGGTCACAGGAGCCCCCAAATTTGTAGTTGCAGAAGTGTGAGTAGCCTGGACACCCCATTGCAGCTAACATCCGAAGTGGGAGCAGTCTTGTGGGACTGAGAACTGTAACCTGTGGGATCTGACCCTGACTCTGGGAGTTGGTGTCAGAATTTAACTGAATAGATGGACAACCAGTTGTTGTCAGAAAAAAAAGACAACACAGGTGCCAAGATAATACAATGTGAAAAGGAAAGCCTATCCCACAGATGATGCTGGGGGGAAAACACAGATATCCACATGGAAAAAAATTAACCTCAGCCCCTACCTCAGATCCTGTACAAAAATTATCTGAAAATAGATTATAAGAAACCTATGCTTCTAGAAGGATGGAGGAAGTATCGTTTTCCCTATTCCTCCTTCTGAGTGCAAGTAAAAATTAAAAATTAAAAATTTTTTAAATTGTGTATAAAACAAACGTAAGAAGATGCTGAAAGGTGGCAAGAAGAATGCAGACCAGCTGGGGTTCTTAGAACCTGGTAATGAGTTTTTTGGATTTTCTTTTAGCCCCATATATTCCACACTTGAGGCTAAAGAAGTCAGCAACTTGGAAACACCAATGGGTGCAGACAAAACAACAACAACAAAATTTCTCTCTATCCAAAGAACCAGAAAGGGGTAGCCTCGCAAGACAGAAAAATTAAGACAATAGTCACTCTACTCCAACTAAACACCACCAGAAAAACTGTGTGGCCTGACCCACATCAGCAAAGACCAAGTGGGGACCCTAGACTTAAATACTGTGATACTGTAAGAAGGCATATAAAAATGCCCCCTGGGGTGATGTCAGAGCCAGAACTTTCATCCTACCAGCTGGAAACAAGGCATCCCCTCCCTCTACAGTGACTCTACAGTGACAGCGGAGACCATGTGGGGAATGTAGACTCCCACTGCCAAAAAGTGGTGACAAGGTGTCCTTCCCTCTCCCCATTGGGGTTGGTCAGAGGAGGCTTAGTGGAGAGTCAGGATTTTCACCTCCACACAGCAATACAAAGTCATGCCCCACTACGGTAACAAGGTGCCCCCTCACCCCCAGGTGTCCAAGTGGGGGACAAGTGAGGGACAATGGAGGCCAAGGGTGGGACCTGAATTTTGACATCTACTAAGGAGGCAGCACCCCTCCCTTACCTTGTTGGAGTGGTGTTTTTTAAAAATGATAGTTAAATCAGAGGTTTAATAAGATATGAAAACTTATAACAAAAACAACAAAGTCCATGTTTCAATAGAAAATTATTCATCATGACAAGAAACAGGAAGATCTCATACTTTAATGTATGAAGCTGGCATTACCTGCTGTACGGCCAACCTCATACTTTAATTTATGAAGCTGGCATTACCTTGACACTAAATCTATACAAACACTATACAAAAAAAAGAAATCTACAGACCAATATCCCTCATGAATATAGATGCAAAAATCCTTACAAAATGTTATCAAACAGAATTCAGCTACAAGAGCACTTCAAAAAGGTTGTGGAAAAAATAGAATTAAAAGATAAAGTGAATCTTTCTGTGAACTTTTAAAGACCCCTCATATATAAAAAATAATTACTCACCATAACCAAATGGGGTTTATTCCAGAGATGCAAGACTGGTTCGATATTTGAAAAATCAATCAATATTATCCACTATGTTAACAGACTAAAGAAGAAAATTTCCATAACAGTATCAATTAACACAAAAAAATAATTTAACAAAATTAAACACTCATTGATGGTTGTTTTTAAAAGCTTCTTGGATAAATAATAATAAAGAGGAATTTCCTCAACTTGATAAAAAAGCATTTATAAAAAA
>NW_007733191.1:13110-20612 GCF_000696425.1 Galeopterus variegatus | reverse complement strand
CTTGGATAAATAATAATAAAGAGGAATTTCCTCAACTTGATAAAAAAGCATTTATAAAAAAACCTACAGTTAACATTACACCTAATGATGAAAATCTAAATGCTTTCCCACTAAGGTCAGGAACAGCCTAGGGTGCCTGCTCTCACCAATCTTTTTCAAAACAGTGCTGGAAATTTAAGCTAGTTCAATAAGGCAAGAAAAGGAACTAAAAGACATCAGATGAAAAATAAAAAATAAATAAAACAATCTCTGTTTGCAGATGACATGATTATCTACCTAGAAAATCTCAAGGCATCTACAAAAAACTTTTAGAACTAATAAGCAAGTTCAGCAAGGGTGTAGTATATAAGGTAAACAATCAAAATTCAATTTATTTCTATATACTGGCAATAAACACATGGCACTAAAATTAAAAGTATAATACCATTTATTCAAAAAATGAAATAATTAGGTATAAACCTAACAAAACATGTACAGAACCTGTATGCTGAAAACTACACAAAGATGATAAAAGAAATCAAAGAATATCTAAATGGATGTTGAGGCATACCGTGTTCGTGGAAAAGTGGGATAAATCAGTCTACCTGATTTCAAGACTTATTATTTAGCTGCAGTAATCAAGACACATAAACAATGGAACAGAACAAAGGGCCCAGAAATAGACCAAATAAATATGCCCAACTAATTTTTGACAAATATGCAAAAGTAATTCAATAAAGGAAAGACAGCCTTTGAACAAATAGTGCTAGACCAATTAGGCATCCATATGCAAAATAACAATAATAACAATAACAATAATAATAATATTTTGGCAATTTTCATAAAAACTAGACATACAACCCAGCAACTGAAGTCCAAGTCATTATCCTGGATAAATGAAGGCTTATGTCTGGACAGAAGCCTGTACATGAATGTTAATAGAATTTTTATTCATAATAGACAGAAACTGGAAACAATCCAGATGTTTTTCAAAGGGTGAATTATAAAGCAAACTGTAGTACATCCATGTAATGGAATACTATGAAGCAATAAATAAGGAAAAGCTACTGGTACATGCAACGACCTAGTTGAATGTCCAGAGAGTCATGCCCCACTGCAAAAGCCAGTTCCAAAGGTTACATATTATATGACTCCATTTATATAACATTCTTCAGAGAGAAGAGGCAGGGCAAGATGGCAGACTATAGGTGCCCAGGGCACATTCCTCCCACAAAAAATGACCAGAACAGCTAGTTCCAAAGGTTACATATTATATGACTCCATTTATATAACATTCTTCAGAGAGAAGAGGCAGAGCAAGATGGCAGACTATAGGTGCCCAGGGCACATTCCTCCCACAAAAAATGACCAGAACAGCTAACAGAAAGCTAAATATTGATGGGCACACCAGTAGAAGAGTGTGGGAGTGCAGTAGGAGACTGGTGAGAGCCCTGGGGAGTGCGAATGCCCAGGATGGTGACAGAGAGAGGAGAGAGATGCACATGACCTCAGCTGCCACATCTCTGACACCAGGATTGGCACAAGAAGAATTTTCCCTTGTGGCAAAAAGGTAGGCAGAGGACCCACAACCCCCATCCTTACCACAGAGGCCCACACATCCTTTGGCAAGACAAGCCCAGAGCCACGTGTGAGGAGTACTTAGAAAACACACATTGTATCACCCTAGAACGTTAGCACAAACTATGCACTTCCCATCCCCCACCCTCAAGATGCAAGCCAATTCAGGATGGTGTCATCTTGAAACCAAAGCCCTTATGGGAATGCACACTAGCCCTCATCCCAGCACACTCACAGGAGAGGCCACAATGCCCTGACCCTAACAGCTTGAAGTCTGGGCTCACAGTGGCTATGACTTTAAGTTCTGCAGTCTGGGATGTCAACTCTGAACTGATGCAACCCCACATCCCCAGCCAGAGATCAGACAGATAGACCTACCTCAAGCGGACCACCTCCCATTCCTTCCCCTGTTCCCCTGGCCCTACCAGCTAACTGAGTTGTGTGTGCCTAAGCCCCCAACCTGGAAAAACAGCTCATGGGTCTCTACCTTGACAAATACACCCTTAAACCAGTGGAAATAAAGTGGATCTGCCCCTTCCATATAAGCAGCCAGGCAGTTTCATCCTGAACAGTCCTACCCAGCAGCATTGCCAACAGTCCCAGAAGCAGCTGCACCAACCTCCTCACTGCAGGCCTGCCTAGCGGCCATGCCCACCAACCGAGAAGTGGCTGCACAGGACCCCTTCACTGCAGCTTTGCCTGGTGTCCACTTCCTGAGAAGCAGCTCAGCAGCTCTGCCCTTGGTAGTCCAGCTCTTGAACTGCAGAAAGAAGCACAACCTTGCATCAAGCCCCTGGCACATTAGAAGGGCCACCAGCAGACCTGCACTCAGCTAACCAAGCCAAAGTGCACCCACCCCTGGCTCAGAGAAATAGGTCAGCTGTTATGCCCATGAAAGACCTGACCCTGAGTTTTTGAGCTATCACATGCACACACATCCAAGTGAGAAACAGCTTGGCTGACATGCCCTTGGTGGGCCCACCCCTGGTCAGAAAAGCAAAAAAATGACTCTGTCACTGACAAACCAGTCCTGGAGATCCTGACATCTTCAAATCTTCAAATTGAAGAATTCATTGAATGATATAAAAATAATACATCTGAAAAAAATACTAAAAAAAATACACATCAGAATCTCAACTACAGACTAGATCTAGCAGAAGAAAGAATTTCTGATCTTGAAGATAGAAGTTTTGAAATAACATAGGAAGACAGAAGAAAAAAAATAAAAAAGAATGAACAAAGGTTACAAGATTTATTGTATACTATTAAGTGAACACATATTTAAGTAATGGGCATTCTATAAGGAGAAGTAAACAAAAGAGATATTAAAAATATATTTAAAGAAATACTAGCTAAAAATTTCCCTAGTCTCGGTAAAAGTGTGAACATCCAAATCCAGGAAGCTCAAAGGTCCCGAAATAGGTCATCTTCAAGACCCACTGTAGTCAAACTATCCAAAGTTAGAGCCAAAAAGAGAATTCTAAAAACCACAAGAGAAAAATGTCAAGTCACTTATAAGGGAATCCCCATTAGACTAACAGTAGAGCTCTCAGCAGAAACCCAAAAGGCCAGGAGAGTGGGATGATATATTCGAAGTACAGAAAGAAAAAAACTGCCAGTCAACAGTATTATACCCAGAAGCTATCTTTTAGGAATGAAGGGTAAATAAACTATTTCTCAGACTAGCAAAAAATAAGGGAATTCATCACCACCAGACCAGCCTTACAAGAAATGCTTAAGGGTATCCGACATCTAGAATGGAAAGAACAATAACAACCATCATGAAAATACCCCAAAATATAAAACTTACTGGTAGAGTAGATACACAAATTAGGGAAAGAAAGAAATGAAACCTTACCACCATAGAAAACCACCAAACTGCAGGGATAAACATTAGGAGAGAAAATAAGAAACAAAGGATACAGAAAACAACCAGCAAAATGAGAAGAGTAAGACCTCACGTACCAATAATACCTTCAATGTAAATGGATTAAATGCTCAGATTAAAAGATATAGACTGAATGGCTGAATGGTTTAAAAAATCACCCGTCCATATGCTGCCCACAAGAAACACACTTTACCTATAAAGCACATGTAGACAAAGCAAAAGGATGGAAAAAGACATTCCATGCAAAAGTGAGCAGCAGCAGCCACACTTACACCATATAAAATAGACTTTAAATCAAAGTCCGTACTAAGAGACAAAGAAGGGCACTATATAATGATAAAGGAATCAATACAGCAAGAGGACATAACAATTACAAATATATATGCACTCAACACTGGAACACCCAGATACATAAAGTAAATATTATCAGATCTAAATGGAGAGACAGACGCCAACACAATAATAGTTGGGGACTTTGATATACCACTCTCAGCATTGGACAGATCATTGAGAAAGAAAATCAACAAGGAAACATAGGGTTTAAATGGCACCATGTACTAGGTGGTCCGAACAGACATATGCAGAGCATTTTACCCAACAGTTGAAGAATACACATTCTTTTCATCAGCACATGGAACATCCTCTAGGACTGACCACATGTCAGGCCACAAAATAAGTCTCAAAAAGTTCAAAAAAAAAAAAAATTAAAATCCTATCAAGTATTTTTTCTGACCATAATGGAATAAAATTAGAAATCAATAACAAGAGGAACTTGAGAATCTACACAAATACATGGAAATTAACAACATGCTCTTGAATGACTGATGGATCAAAGAAGAGATTAAGAAGGAAATCAAAAAATTTATTGAAACTAATGCACATACTAAAGCCTATGTAATACAGCCAAGGCAGCATTAAAGGGAAATATCAATAAACGCCTACATCCAAAAATTAGAAAGATTTCAAATAAACAGCCTAACAAAAAAAAAGACCCAAATAAATAAAATCAGAAATGCAAATAGAGACATTACAACAGATAGCACTAAAATACAAAGGATCATCAGACTATTATGAACAACTATATGCCAATAAATATGAAAACCTAGAGGAAATGGATAAATTCCTAGATGCATATATCTTGCAAGACTGAACCAAGAAGAAATAGAAAACCTAAATAGACCAATAACAGGTAATGAGACAGAATCAGTAATAAAAGTTCTCCCAACAAAGAGAAGCTCAGGACCAGCTGGCTTTACTGCCGAATTCTACCAAACATTTAGAGAAGAAATAATACCAATATTTCTTAAACCAATGCAAAAAAATTGAAGTGGATAGAATTCTTCCAAACTCATACTGTGAGGCCAGCATTACCCTGATCCAAAAGGAGGCAAATACAAAACAAAAAAAGAAAAATAAAGGTCAATATCCCTAATGAACACAAATGCAAAAATCCTCAATAAAATACTAGAAAGTTTAATCCAACAGCACATCAAAAACATTATACACCATGATCAAGTGGGACTTATCCCAAGAATGCAAGGATGTTTCAACATATGCAAGTCAATAAGCATAATATATCACATCAACAGAATGAAAGAAGAAAACCATATGATCATCTCAACAGATGCAGAACACACATTTAATAAAATTCAACATCCCTTCATGAAGAAGACTCTCAACAAATTAGATATAGAAAGAAAGTATCTTAATACAGTTGAAATCTTTCCCCCTAAGAACTGAACAAGACAAGGATGCCCACTCTCATCACTTCTACTCAACATAATAGTGGAAGTCCTAGCCAGAGCAATTAGGCAATAGAAAGAAGTAAAGGGCACCCAAGTTGGAAAAGAGGAAGTCGAGTTGTCCCTGTTTGCAGATGACATGATTTTATATAGAAAGATACCTAAAGACTCTACCAAAAAAAATCCTTGACCTGATAAACAAATTCGAATAAAGCTGCAGTAAACAAAATCAACATACAAAAATCAGTACCATTTCTGTACACCAACAACAAACCAACAGAAAAAGAAATCAAGAAAGCTATACCATTTCCAATTGCAACAAAAAATAAATAAAATTCCTAGGAAAAAATTTAAACAAGGAGGTTAAAGATCTCTACAATGAAAACTATAAAACACTGATTCAAGAAATTAAAGAAGACACACAAAAAATGGAAAGACATCCCATCCTCACGGACTGGAAGAATCAATATCATCAAAATGACCATGCTACCCAAGGCAAACTACGTATTCAATGCAATCCCCATCAAACTACCAATGACATACTTTACAAACATAGAAAAAATGATATTAAAATTTATATGGAACAAGAGACCCCAAATAGCCAAAGAAATCCTGAGCAAAAAGAACAAATCTGGGGGTTTAAAACTCCCTGACTTCAAAATATACTGCAAAGTGATACAATCAAAACAGCATAGGACTAGCATAAAAACAGACATATAGATGAATGGAACAGAATAGAGAATTCAGAAACAAATCCACATACCTACAGCCAACTGATTTTTGACAAAGCAGCCAAGAACATACATTGGGGAAAGCACAGTCTCTTTGATAAATAAATGGTACTGGAAAAATTGGAGATCCATATGCAGAAGAATAAAACTAGACTCCTCTCTCTCACCATAATCCAAAATCAACTCAAAATGCAATAAAGACTTAAATGTAAGACCTGAAACTATAAAGCCAATAGAAGAAAACATAGGGGAAACCCTTCAGGACATAGGTGTGGGCAAAGACTTTATGAATAATAGTTCAGAAGCACAGAGAACAAAAGCTAAAATTAACAAATGGGATTATATCAAACTAAAAAGCTTCTGCACAGCAAAGGAAACAATCAACAGAGCAAAGAGACCACCTGCAGAGGGGGAGAAAATATTTGCAAACGATGTGTCCAACAAGGGATTAATATCCAGAATGTACAAAGAACTCAAACAACTCAATAGTAAGAAAAAAAAAAAAAACAAATAATCTGATTTAAAGATGAGCAAAAGAACTAAATAGAAATTTTTCAAAAAAAGACATACAAATAGCCAACAGGTGTATGAGAAAACGTTCAGCATCACTAATCATCAGAGAAATACAAATCAAACCCACAATGAGATATCATCTCACCTCAGTTAGAACGGATATTATCAAAAAGACGGAAAATAACAAAGGCTGGCAAAGATGTGGAGAAAGAGGAACTCTTCTGCCTTGTTGGTGAGAATGTAAATTAGTGCAGCCATTACGGAACACAGTATGGAGGTTTCTCAAACAACTACAGATAGAACTACCATATGATCCAGCAAACATCCACTACTGGGCCTATCTCCAAAGGAATGGAAATCAACAAGTCAAAGGGACACCTGCACTCCCATATTTATTGTGGCTGTATTGTAAATAGAGTTGGAACCAACCTAAATGCTATTCCACAGATGAGTGGATAAAGGAAATGTGGTATATATGCACAGTGGAGTACTACTCAGCCATAAGAAAGAATGAGATTCTGTCATTTGCAGCAACATGGATGATCTTGGAGAAAACTCAAGTGAAATAAGCCAGCCATAGAGAGAGAAATACCACATGTTCTCACTCCTATGTGGAAGCTAAAAAAGTTGATCTCATAGAAGTACAAAGTAGAATAGTGGTTACTAGACACTGGTAGAAGGAAGGGGGAGCGGAGGGGACAGGGTGGTCAGTGAATACAAAATATTACAGAGATAGAGAGGATGAGATCTAAGTTTCTATAGTAATATAGGGAGACTACAGTTAACAACAATGTACTGCGTGTCTTTGAAAAGCTGGTCAAGATGATGGTGAATGTTCATAACACAAAGTGACAAATATTTGAGGTGATGGATATTTACCCTGATATGATCACTGCACATGGTATGAATGTACCCAATTATCATATTGTATTCAATTATCAATTGTCATGGGTCAGTTAAGAAAAATAAATTTAAAAGCGTTTTTTCTTTTTTTTTTTTTTTTGTTCTTTTTTTTTCCTTTTTGTCTTTTTTCGTGACCGGCAACGGATTGCAATCCTCAGTGTCGCGCCC
>NW_007733191.1:11113-12419 GCF_000696425.1 Galeopterus variegatus | reverse complement strand
TTTTTTTTAAAAAAAAAAAAAAAAAAGAGAGAGAGAGAGAAATAGAGGGCGGAATAGTGGTTACCAGAGGCAGGGAGCGGGGAGTGGGTCAGTGTAAAGGTTGGTGCCTCTACAAAGCTACAGTTAGACAGGAAGAATAAGTTTTGGTTCTCTAGGGTGACAATAACTAATAATACTATATTGTGTATTTCAAGATAGAAAAGAGGATATTGAATGTTATAACCACAATAGATATGCTAACTATTCTGATTAGATCATTACACAATGTATGCATGTATTGAAACAACAAATTGTACCCCATAAACATGTACAATGGGAAAAAATCTAAAAACAATATTCTTCAAATGACATAGTTATAGAATTAGAGAACAGATGAATGGTGGCCAGGGGTTAAGAGGGCAAGTGCAGGAGGGAGATGGGCATGACTATAAACTATAAAAAGGCAACAAGAGGGACCTGTGGAGGTGGAAATGTTCTGTGTCTTTAATGTATCACTGTCAATACCCCAGCTGTAAAATCACACTGTACAGTTTTGCAAAATGTTACCATTGGCTACAGAGTACACAGGATCTCTGCATTATTTAACTACATGTGAATCTACAATGACCTGAAAATAGAGTTTAATTTTAAAAAAACAAAAAACTTCTATACTTACAATCATAACATAACCTAGAAAGCAAATAAAAGCCTTCACCTAGAATTAAAACGGGGAGCCCTTCCCCCATCCTCCTCCCCACCCTGCTCCGCAACAACATCTTAGAATGTAAAAAATAACAATATAAATAAACTTAAAAAAAAAATTCTTATGTACCCAGTCACAATTTACAACGGGATGTGGGAGTTCTCATTTGTCCCAGACAAAGCCGCCCCTCCCTACCCGCCTTCCTGCCACACCCCAGCGGGGCCTCCACCTCCTGTGCTGCTCACAACTCCCAGCCTGCTATGTATACCCTCGTGCAGGGAAATACACAAGCTCGTAAAACACACAGAACCTCAACATCAACTGGAATTCCAAGTCATGCTGCTTTAGTAGGAGTAACCATATTACTTTTCTAGAACAGGAGACCTGAACTTGGCAATGGTCATTTTTGGTAAGGCACCCACTAACCTTCATCAGACAAATAAAGAGCTATGACTGTGTCGCCAGAGAACGGTATTAGGCAACAGAAGCTCATGAACTTCTTCTTTTAGGTGAAGGGTCTCTCCTATCTACAGGCTTTAGAAAAAGGGGAAATTATCTGCCCGCACTGACGCAACTAACTCAGAGTATTAAAAAGATAAAAATGTTCAAACCTTGCAGTTCTAA
>NW_007733191.1:8932-10342 GCF_000696425.1 Galeopterus variegatus | reverse complement strand
TTTAGAAAGAAATATCGTAGGTCCATCTCTAACTTTTAGCATTTTCATCTCTGGGAGAAGTTAAAGGGGCACAGGCTGTGAGAAAGCGGGAAGGAGGGAGAGATGGACACGGCTGCAAGGGGCGGTCCAAGTCCAGGGGCTGCTCCGGTAGCCACAGGCAAGCAGTGCTAGAGGTTCCACGTTGGCTTAGTAATACTAGATAATGTAATGATGAAAAGGGACCCACATTAAAATTTCAAATAATTCACATTAAATGCAAAAACTAAGTTACACTTTCGTAGGTGGAAGCAACGCAGAGGTCCACCGACGGATGAACAGATAAAACAAAATGTGGTATGTACATACAATGGAATCTTATTTAGACCTAAAAAGATAGGAAATCCTGTCCCATGCTACGACATGGATAAACCTGGAGGACATTAGGCTGAGTGAAATAAGCCAGTCACAAAAGGACACATACTGTATTATTCTAATTGTAAGGGGTACCTAGAATAGTCAAATTCATAGAGATAGAGAGTAGAATGATGGTTGCCAGGGGGTGGGAGGGAGAGGGAATGGGGAGTTTGTGTTTAATGAGGACAGAGCTTTGGTTCTGCAAAATGAAAAAGTTCTGGAGGTGGATAGAGGTGAGGGTTGTGCAGTAACATGCATGTGCTTAATGCCGCCAAGCTGCACACTAACAAACGGTTAAGACAGTAAATTGTATATTACTTGTGTTTTACCACGATTTAAAAATAGTAATGTTTTTGAAAAGAACAATTTACTCTTTTGTCTATGCAATATCACAAAAGGAGGAAGATGAAAGCCAGTGTGGAGTTTTCCCCAGAAAACTGAAGCTAGACAGTGTGGGTTCCGACAGACTTTTCATGAAACCAGCCACACAAAAATTAGAAAATCTGTGTGGAGAGAAATCCTCAGATAATGCAAGTAAGGCACATTTCCATCTAAAATCATCTCCCTACCATGAGCTTTCTACCTATGAAATTCATGGATATGGAGTCACCGTGACCCTACGTGAATTTTCAGGTATCACCAGAAAAATAACCGTCAGGACAGGCAAGACGGCATTCTGTGCTGACAGTCGCTTGTTTAATGAAAGAGGAGGAAAGAAGGCAGCAGGCATCATGCAATCCTGCTTGCTTTAAGTACGTGCATTTACCACGAACTTGTACTGGGAAAGCAAAGCATGGCGGTAAAAATGTATGTTAATTAAATTCATAGAGACAGAAAGTTGACAGGGGTTGGCTAGGGGTTGGGGCAGGGAGACTGGGGAGCTGGTGTTTAATGTGTACAGAATTTCAGTTTTGGAAGATGAAAAAGTTCTGGAGATGGATGGTGGTGATGGCTGCACAACAGTGCACTGAATGCTACTGAACTGCACACCTGAGAGTGATCAAAATGGTCAATTTT
>NW_007733191.1:7351-8856 GCF_000696425.1 Galeopterus variegatus | reverse complement strand
ACAACAGTGCACTGAATGCTACTGAACTGCACACCTGAGAGTGATCAAAATGGTCAATTTTAAGTTATAGGTATTTTACCATAAATAAAAACAACTTATGTAAAAAGTTCTACATTTTAAGAAAGTGGTCAACGGGCCGGCCCGGTGGTGCACTGGAGAGTGCGCTGCTTGGGAGAGCGGCAGCGCTCCCGCCGAGGGTTCAGATCCCATGTGGAGACCAGTTCCCGCTCACTGGCTGAGCGTGGTGCGGGCACAACACCGAGGGTTGCGATCCCGTTGCCGGTCCCTGGTACGGGTGCGACACCGAGGGTTGTGATCCCGTTACCGGTCAGTAAAAAAGACAAAAAGGAAAAAAAAAAAAAGAAAGTGGTCAGGTCGACTTCCTACTTTATGGCATTCTGTCCAGCTACAAAAATGGTGTTTGCCACAGTGTGTAATAGGATGCGAACCACTTATGAGGACGTTCAGTGCTCGCACTCGCTGCCCAACCACATCCCTGCGAAACAGACAGCAACTAAGACCTGGAGAAGATGCGCCAAAACGTAGCCATGGCTGTCTTTCCGTCGTAATGAGGATACAGATAACTTTTTTATAATCCTTCTATTTTCTGGCGTTTTTTCAATGAGCCATGTACTACTTTTAAAAGGGGGAAATGAACATAAAGCTTGTTTTCCTCCATAACATTTCATGAAAAGAAAGGAAGGAAGAATGGGGGAAAAAAACCCTTTATGTTTTGTGTTCCCAGTGGCTTTTAAACCTGGCCCAGGAACTACAATTCACTAGGCTGGCGACCCCTTCGGTGCCCCTCTGCTCTCTGTGTAATGGGTCCCCAGGCAGGCTGGAGAGGCCTGTGGGCCATGCTCAGAACAGTGCTGTTAAATGCACAAAACATGGGGTTACAAAGGAAACCGATTCTTCGTATTATCAAAATATGTTTTCACATCCTGGCATAGTGCACCAATTGGAGTCCAGGCAGGAAAAAGACATTACAGCAGTTGTTTCAATGGAAGTGATTAATACCAAGGCCGCTAATCAGGAAGGGGTGGCTGAAAAGGACAAAGGGGCAGCGGGGGCAGTCACTCCAGGGGCAGCCAGCGCTAGGGAGCACAGGACAGGGCAAGTGGGCCCCCAAAGCTGGAAGGGGACCCAGAGCACAGGCTCAGACAGGACTCGATGAGGGTGGTCCTGGGAGCGTGAAAACCACCAGAAACGGAACCTGCAGCTGCTGCCAGGGTGAAGGCGTTGCTGGGCGATGCTCCCAGAAACAGGAAGCGGCAGGAGCGGCTCCTCCCCTGCATCACAGGCGTCCCCTAGTGTCCTCTAGCAGAGCCCGGGGCGCAGAGCTCTGGTCCCTCACGGAAGGGAGAGTTTGGAGGGAGAGGCAAAGGCTCGCTGACCAGCACACACATGCACTTCCTTATTAATGCACTAAGTGACCAGAGCTAATGTCTGCGATGATACTGATGGAGTGACGCATGCAAACGATTTCCCCAGCTAGCTGCCAC
>NW_007733191.1:0-6420 GCF_000696425.1 Galeopterus variegatus | reverse complement strand
GGGGGCAGTCACTCCAGGGGCAGCCAGCGCTGGGGAGCACAGGACCGGGCGAGTGGGCCCCCAAAGCTGCAGGGGGACCCAGAGCACAGGCTCAGACAGGACTCAACCAGGGTGGTCCTGGGAGCGTGAAAACCACCAGAAACGGAACCCGCAGCCACTGCCAGGGTGAAGGCATTGCTGAGCGATGCTCCCAGAAACAGGAAGCGGCAGGAGCGGCTCCTCCCCTGCATCACAGGCGTCCCCTAGTGTCCTCTAGCAGAGCCCGGGGCGCAGAGCTCTGGTCCCTCACGGAAGGGAGAGTTTGGAGGGAGAGGCAAAGGCTCGCTGACCAGCACACACATGCACTTCCTTATTAATGCACTAAGTGACCAGAGCTAATGTCTGCGATGATACTGATGGAGTGACGCATGCAAACGATTTCCCCAGCTAGCTGCCACGATTTCCCCAGCTAGCTGCCACAACTGCAAAGTGACCTAAAAATATCTGTGATTTCTATTGGTGCCGAGGTCTCACCTACCATCATAATTGAGGGTCATGGGCCAGCCCGTGGCTCACTTGGGAGAGTACAGCACTGGCAGCGCCGAGGCCACTGTTTCGGATCCTATATAGGGATGGCCGGTGAGGCGCTCACTGGCTGAGCGTGGTGCAGACCACACCGTGCCGAGGATTACGATCCCCTTACTGGTCAAAAATAATAATAATAATTGAGGGTCATGCTACTCTTTTTTTCCTATCCAACTTCAGGGATCTCTAGAAATCCCTCGGGGGATTTGGAAACTTGAGGTTAAGAATTCTTCTGGGTCGTTCAAGTGTCAAATACAGTTCTCTTGTCTTCTTTAACTGTGCTTTTTGCTTTTAAAAAATCACATGATCGATCATTGATACCAGAGTTTTTTTCTCTTTTTAATGTTTTGAAAGCAGAGCTCCTGCCTGTGACGCTTCTTACTGCCTGGGCTCTAGCAGCCCCACTTCTTTGACCATGACCTAGATGTCGATGAGATATAGGCCAGATCTTTATATCTTCCTGACTTCTCCAAGCGTCAGCCCCTGCCAGCTGGACACTTTGACCTGGATGTCCCAAAGGCATCTCAAACATGGCTTTTCCAAAACAGAACTGTCGCCCACTCTTGCCCCTGCATTTCCTGTCCTATGGAGGCACCACCAACAGTGCATCCTATGGAGGCTTTTCCGAACATCTCTGTGCCTTATCCCTCATTTGGAAAGGAGGGACAATCACAGGAAGAATTTTATAGAGCTGGTTGATGTAAGGATTAAACGAGACGGTACTTGTGGACAACTCTCATAGACAACACTCTGTGTGGCACAGAGCCTTACTATCGGTGACTGCCCACAGATGCCAGCTGTTGGCACTATTCTCAAGGTAACCTCTTCCCCCTCACTTCCCACTCTCAATTCACCACCAAGTCAGCTTCCTCTCCTGATATCACTTCAGTGCACCCCCAGGGCTACTGTCTCATACAGGCCTCAGCTTGTCTCCCCAGGATGATGAGACTCATCCCAAAGATCCCCCCACCCCCGCCGCCGCCATACTGCTGCCAAAGTAGTCTCATTCATTCAGTCAGCAGATATGACCCAGGGCCACCACCCGTCAGATATGACACTTACTACGGACACAGCAACAAACCAGGGCAACCATGCCTTTCAGAGGGAGTCGCACAAATAAGTAACTGATGATAATTGTGATAAGTGCCGTGTCATTAAGCAGAAATCTCCCCACACCACGCCAGGCACGGGGTGTGCAGACAGAAAACACGAACTTGTGCCTTCTGAGGCAAGAAGTAGGTACAGGGGAGTGGGCGGGGGAGGTGAAACTCTGGCCCTGAGCCCTCTTTGTGAAACCTTCCAAAGACCTCACCTTGAGAATGGGGTAAAGACCAAACTCTCCTGGATACCTGCCCAGCTCTTCCTGAGGGGCCCTGGCATCCTGCCAGCGGGCTCTCCCACACTTGTCCCCTGTTATGCCTCCTCGTGGTGACGTAAAGCTTTGGAGAACAAAGCCCCATTCCTTTTTTTCACTAAAACAATGTATACAAATTCAATAGTGTTTGTAATAAAAGAAGGCCCAACCCTTAGCTGAGGAACTTAGTTTACGAACTAATCTATCTACGTCAGTTTTATTTAATATAGAGACAAGATCTCCTTTATTGTCTCATCAGGTGAATGAATACACAATGCATTGGTAAGTCTACCCTTAATCTAAAAACTTTCATCAGGCTTCATGAAGAATTGAAAAACTGCAACTCTTTATTAAAGACACTGAAAGTAGATATTGGGTGGCTTATCTATGACAACAGTCAAAAACACAAGATGACTCAAATTGAGAGACTATGTCTAGAGCTTCAATCTAAGGGAAATATTTAAAAATATATATAATCCACTTTTAGATACTCATAAGGTCTTATTTCAATATACTATAAAGTACATATTCTCTTAGACTAACCAGAAGGACTCTAATTTAAAACACACAGTTCAACACTTTTTAAAGGACAAGATAAAATTTGTGTTGGTGGGGTGTAGAAAATTCTGCTTTCCATTTTAAACACGTACTTTAACAAATACTTAAGAATTTTTAATTTTTTATTTATACTCGATTTTTTATTTTTCATATATTAAATTCCATTAAACACAAAACACTAACCCTCTTTGTTGGGAAAATAGTTTGGTCAGGGCCCTCGCCTTGGGTCCAGTTGGGTGTGGTTCAGCACATCCTTTGTAAGCAATTTGTGTGTGTGTGCATGTGCGTGTGTGTGTGTGTGTGTGTGTGTGTGTGTGGAGTTAGCATGCATGCGCACCAATGTATCTTTTTTAGTTTTGTTGCTATTCTTGTCTGAGAGAGAGTGAGCGAGAGAGAGAAGAGAGAGACTTTTATTGAAGCAGGCAGGCAGGCAGGCGTTGCCCTCGGGTGTCCGCCTGGTGGCCATGCTTTCCAACCTATGGCTCCAAGGACCTTTTGGCCGTTTGCCTAACTCATAGGCCTGCATGTGAGGGCTGCTCACCCCCAGGGCTCTCCCAGTCGTGGGCTTCCATCCCAGGGCCTTCGGGTTGAGACCCCACGAAGCGGTGTCCTCACCCCGCTCCTCCCCCGACCCTGGCTCCCCAGTCCCCCCGACCCCCGGCCCCTCCTCACCAGTGGAGGAGTCTCCACTGACCCCGGGAAGCACAAGCACCAGCAGCACGGGCACCATGTGGCCATCCACCTTCCACCTCCAGTCACCCCCATCGCTGCCGCAGCCACTCTAAGAACCCCGCTAGGGAGGCTGGCAGATGGCAGCGGCAGCGTCATGGCAGCACGTGACCCCGGCGTGCGTGCTCCCAGCCTGGAGAGGATAGGGGGCGGGGCCTGCCAGGAAGGGCGGGAGCCTGGTGCATCTAACCGGGTCTTTCAAAAAGTTACAAAGAAGGAGCTGTACACTGAAGAGTAGTTACACTACCGTCGTTTGTGTGAAGGTGAGAAAGAAAAATAAAAAATGATAAAAAACGGGTTGAAATGGTAAACTTTATTTATTTTTTATTTTATTTTTGAAGATGACCAGTAAGGTGTTCTTAACCCTTGACTTGGTGTTGTCAGCACCACATCTCCAAGTGAGAAAACCGGCCATCCCTATATAGGATCCGAACCCGTGGCCTTCCTCTCATCAGCACCACGCTCTCCAAGTGAGAAAACCGGCCATCCCTATATAGGATCCGAACCCGTGGCCTTCCTCTCATCAGCACCATGCTCTCCCAAGTGAGCCACGGGCCAGTCCCTGTAAACTTTATATTACTTAGGGCCAGCCTTGTGGCTCACTTGGGAGAGTGTGGCGCTGGTAGCCCCCAGGTCATGGGTTCGGATCCTATATGGGGATGTCCGGTGTGCTCACTGGCTGAGCGTGGTGCAGACAACACCGTGCCAAGGGTTGCAATCCCCTTACCAGTCAAAAACAAAAAAACTTTATATTACTTAAATTTTATCACAATTAAGAGAAAAAAATAATTAAGTCATGGGAGATGGAGCTAATAAGCCTGACCAGACAGAAGTGCAGGGCTGGTCAGAGCCAGGGCGGGAAGGAGGCTGTGGGCTGCCGGGAGCCTCGGCTGGGNAAGGGCGGGAGCCTGGTGCATCTAACCGGGTCTTTCAAAAAGTTACAAAGAAGGAGCTGTATGCTGAAGAGTAGTTACACTACCGTCGTTTGTGTGAAGGTGAGAAAGAAAAATAAAAAATGATAAAAAATGGGTTGAAATGGTAAACTTTATTTATTTTTTATTTTATTTTTGAAGATGACCAGTAAGGTGTTCTTAACCCTTGACTTGGTGTTGTCAGCACCACCTCTCCAAGTGAGAAAACCGGCCATCCCTATATAGGATCCGAACCCGTGGCCTTCCTCTCATCAGCACCACGCTCTCCAAGTGAGAAAACCGGCCATCCCTATATAGGATCCGAACCCGTGGCCTTGCTCTCATCAGCACCGCACTCTCCAAGTGAGAAAACCGGCCATCCCTATATAGGATCCGAACCCGTGGCCTTCCTCTCATCAGCACCACGCTCTCCAAGTGAGAAAACCGGCCATCCCTATATAGGATCCGAACCCGTGGCCTTCCTCTCATCAGCACCATGCTCTCCCAAGTGAGCCACGGGCCAGTCCCTGTAAACTTTATATTACTTAGGGCCAGCCTTGTGGCTCACTTGGGAGAGTGTGGCGCTGGTAGCCCCCAGGTCATGGGTTCGGATCCTATATGGGGATGTCCGGTGTGCTCACTGGCTGAGCGTGGTGCAGACAACACCGTGCCAAGGGTTGCAATCCCCTTACCAGTCAAAAACAAAAAAACTTTATATTACTTAAATTTTATCACAATTAAGAGAAAAAAATAATTAAGTCATGGGAGATGGAGCTAATAAGCCTGACCAGACAGAAGTGCAGGGCTGGTCAGAGCCAGGGCGGGAAGGAGGCTGTGGGCTGCCGGGAGCCTGGGCTGGGCTCCCCCGACAGCTGGGCCACGTGCCCGCCATTCCCCATGGCAGGCTCATCCTCTTGATGTCAGGGCTGCGGGCATGCCCGGGTGGCGGGTCAGGCTTGGGGGCAGCGGGATCAACAAGGGCAGGCTCAGTTTTCCCTCTCCTTGCATGCCCAGGGCCTGCAGCCTGCCTGCTGAGTTTGTGTGTCTTATTAGGTCCCAGGGACTCCTGCGACCCAGGTGAGCCTCAGGGGTGGGGTCCATCCCACTCTGCAGAGGGACCTTATCCCTGAGCCTAGGCTGTGCTGGGGTGTCTCAGCCTGGCTGGGAGAGATCAGGCCACTGTTGACTCCAGAAAAAAATGAGGAAGGGCCTTCCCTGGGTGTACCCCGTGCCCTTGAGCCCACCTGGCCCCCTCCTGCACCCCGCACCTCTCTGGTCTGTGAATTAGCTCAGTTCGTGGTGGGGGGTGGGGGCTGAATTATTCTCTCCCCTCGGCAACCTGGGGTATGTTTACCAGGGCGGGCAGCTCCTAACTCAACAGGGAGGGTTAATCTGGTGATGGGCACACTGGCCCTGGAGGGGTGGGTGGGGATCCATGCAGGGCAGAACCACCTTGTCCCCCTCGCAGGGCCCCGTTCGGCTGAGCTTTGGTCTGGAGGAACGTGCTCCTTTCTCCTCATCCAGCCTGACCGTGTGACAGTGGCTCCACCATGTGTGTGCACATGTGTGTGCACATGTGTGTGGTGGGAACTCCAGGCATCTTCAGGCAGGAGACCCCTTCACTCTCCACAGTCACAGGATGGAGCGACCAACCCCTGCCCAGGGCCCGGAGCTGGAGCTGACTCCGCAGAGGCAGGTGGGGCAGGTCTGCGCCACCTTGGTGCCCACCTCCCCGTGCCTCCAAGCCCAGGCCAGGCCTAGGGAGCGGGGCTGATGGGGTTCACCCTTATTTCATCCTGTGTGACTCCTGAGCAGCTGCAGGCCACCCGCACGTCCTCCACACCTCCTCTCCATGGCTCCATGGCAGGGACAGCCCTGCCATGACTAGTGCTCCCCCTGGGGCCTTGGCTTCAGCTGCAAAGCAAAGAGATGCCCAAGGGCATCTCCAGGGTCTGTCTTTGCCCCCAGCTCTGAAATCCTGCCTGCAGTCGCCAGTCCATAGCTGATCCTGGGCCTCTCTTGTGTGTCAGGGCTGTTCCGTTTGAACATTGCTGCTTGAGGGACTCCAGTCTCAGGCCATGTCTGTTTCCATTGTGAAAAANAACTTGAGGTTAAGAATTCTTCTGGGTCGTTCAAGTGTCAAATACAGTTCTCTTGTCTTCTCTAATCTGTGCTTTTTGCTTTTAAAAAATCACATGATCGACCATTGATACCAGAGTTTTTTTCTCTTTTTAATGTTTTGAAAGCAGAGCTCCTGCCTGTGACGCTTCTTACTGCCTGGGCTCTAGCAGCCCCACTTCTTTG
>NW_007733190.1:117729-118292 GCF_000696425.1 Galeopterus variegatus | reverse complement strand
ACCAAGCCAAGGGTTGCGATCCCCTTACCGGTCACGAAAAAAGACAAAAAAAAAAAAAAATTATGAACTCATGGATATAAATTTATTCGGTGGGTTTCAATTTGTTGCAAGTATTACTATGTTTAGAGCTCAAATTGTCCCATCTTTGGCTAGTGGGAGCCTCTTTGGCTTGGCTCCTTTTGACATGGCCCTAGTAGAGTATGATGGCTTCCATGTTGTCATTTATGTCAGGATGATCCAGACTCTTTTTGTACATTTTCTGCTCAGACTTGGAATTAGCCATTTCTATATGTAGTTCTGACTGTCGTGGGAAGGGGCTTTTCTTGATCTCCAGGGACTCCAGGGATTCCCACTATTATTGGGTCAGTCATTGTTTCTAGCCCTTTTCGGTGGACAGAAATAACAGGCACAGATATAATGGTAGATAAAATACTTCATGAGTTCATACTGTTATTTCCAGTTCAAATTTTTGTTTTGATTTTGGCAGCTGGCCAGTTTGGGAATCCAAACCCTTGACCTTGGTGTTATAACACTATGTTCTAACCAACTGAGCTAACCTGTCA
>NW_007733190.1:95676-115833 GCF_000696425.1 Galeopterus variegatus | reverse complement strand
TTTCCCCTTCAATACCCAGTCAATTTACTAAAATATGTCTTGGTATTGTTCATTCTGAGTCCGTTTTCTCAGGTATCTTTTGATACAGATGTGCCAGTTATTAATCTGTTGTATATCATCTCCAAATCCATTCTTCATTGTCAGCTCTGCAATAATGGAGTGGGACCCTTTAATTATTTCTCCTTTGCCAGCTGGCCTGATGTTAAACTTTGTCAGCAGAAGTGTTGTAGGGACACTGGAGGAGAAAGGTTTCTCTTCTTGATTCTGGTGTGCCTTGCTCGCCACGCTCCTGTAGCACATCAGCTTCTGCAGTGCTCAGCTCTAGTAGCACCTGGTGGCCAGCAAGCAGCATGTGGCACCTCCCCAGGGAGAGCTTCCCTTGGTACCCGCTTGGGTGGCTTCAGCCTCAGCAAACTTTTCCACCATCCAGTGAGTCATGGCTGTTTCCTCTCCAACAAGATCTTGAACTCAGCCTGGGGCAGAGGACCTTTTCCTGGGCCCTCTGTCTCAGCCCTAGGTGGAGAGGCTCCTCCCTTTATCTGCTACTCCTATATTCTTTAGAGTTCAATTTCTTACTAGTCCTTCCCCCATTGCTCCAATCCCCTATTATAGTTAGTAATTCTTCATAGTAAACTTTCCCTTTTCAAATTACTTTGTGGTTTCTGTCTCCTAAATGGATCCTGAGTAATGCAATGTAGTATTAATTTTTTTCTTTTCCTTTTTCTTTTTAAAATTTCAAGGAAATTTTCTCAAATTATAGTTTCTAGTATTTCTTCTGTTGTCTTGCTTTGGGTTTCATTTTCAGGGATTCCTATGATCCATGTTTTGGATTTTCTTTGCCTGTTTCCAATATTTGTCATTTTCTTTCTTGAATTCCTTATTTGTGTTCATTTCTTTTTGATTTAAAATTTTTCCTCCTTTTTATATTGTTTCTCATGAAGCATCATCTGATTCACTTTTGTGTTTCTTCTACTTTAGTCTTCATATCCGAAATTACTTTTCCTTTTATTTCTTAATCTGTCTTAAGTGCTGTCATCTCATTTCTAAGCCTTTCCAATTCTGGTTCTTATAATATCTTTTTTCTTGATTTGAAATAGTATGATTTTGCTTATTGTCTCTATGGATGTTATTCTGCTCTTTCTTTTATTTATTTTTTTTTTTACAGACACTTTGGATTTGACATTGATACTTTGTATTCCCCATTTTTTACACAAAATTAGTTTTTCTGAACTTTTGGAATGAGGTGGGTTGAGGAAGCTTTCATAACTTCACAGTTCTTCCTCTCCTGTTGTTTTTATATAATGTTTTAAAAAATTCTGGCTAATTAAAACAAATAAATTCAACAAGGTTGTAGGATACAAGATTAATATACAAAATCAACTGTATTTCTATATACTTGCAGTGAGAAATCTGAAAATAAAATTAAGAAAATTTTATTTATAATAAAAAATAAAATGCTAAGTTATAAATTTAAAAACAGAAGTGTAAAACTTATACTCTTAAAACTACAAAATATCATTGAAAGAAATTTTAATAGATCTAAATAAATGGAAAGACGTTTTCATGGATCAAAAGACTTAATATTGTTAAAATGGCAATACTCCTCAAACTGTTCTACAGATTCAAAGTAATCCCTGTCAGGATTTTGTTTGGCTTCTTTGCAGAAATTGACAAACTGACCCTAAAATCCAAATAGAAACTCCAGAGGCCCAGAACAGCCAAAACAACCTTGAAAAAGAAAAAGCTGGAGGAATCACACTTCCTGATTTCAAAACTTACCAAGAAGCAACAGTAAGCAAGATAGTGTGATAGTGACATAAGGATAGACGTAAACATCAATGAAGTAGAATTGAGAACCCAGAAATAAACCCTCACATTTACAGTTAATTGATTTTTTTTTCCACAGCTGGCCAGTACAGGGATCAAACCCTGGACCTTGGTGTTATCAGCACCACGCTCTAACCAACCGAGCTAACCAGCCAGCCCCTAAAGTTAATTGATTTTTTGACAAGATGTCCAGAACAATTCAATGGAGAAAGAGTAGTCTTTTCAACAAATTGGCTGGGACAACTGGATATCCACATTGAAAAAAAAAATGAAGCCATATATTTACTTCACACCATATACAAAAGTTAGCTCAAAATGGATCATAGGGGCCAGCCCTGTGGCTCACTTGGGAGAGTGCGGCACTGGGAGCTCCAAGGCCGTGGGTTCGGAGCCTATATGGGGATGGCCGGTGCTCTCACTGGCTGAGCAAGGGTTGCGATCCCCTTATCAATCAAAAAAAAAAAAAAAATGGATCACAGACCTACCTGTAAAAGCTAAAACAATAAAATTCTTAGAAAAAAAACATAGGTGTAAATCTTTGTCATCTTGGATTTGGTAATGACTTCTTAAGTCTGACACCAAAAGTACAAGCGACCAAAGAAAAAATAGGTACATTTGACTTCATAAAAATTAAAAGCATTTGTGCTTCAAAAAATACGAATAAGAGGGCCGGCCCGTGGCTCACTCGGTAGAGTGCGGTGCTGATAACACCAAGGCCACGGGTTCGGATCCTATATAGGGATGGCCGGTTTGCTCACTGGCTGAGCGTGGTGCTGACAACACCAAGCCAAGGGTTGAGATCCCCTTACCGGTCATCTATTAAAAAAAAAAAAAAAATACGAATAAGAAAGTGAAAAGATGACCCAGTGATGGAAGAAAAGGTTTGCCTATTTATATCTAATAAGGGACTGATATCCAGAATATGAAAAGAATTACTACAACTCAATAATAAAAAGACAACCCAATTAAAAAATGGCAAAGGATTAAACATAGAGTTACTATTTGACCCAACTATTCCACTCCTAGGTGTATACCCAAAGGAACTGAAAACATGTGTCCACACAAAAACTTGGACATGAAAGTTAATTGTTCTTCCTGTTGGAGATGGTGGTGATCAGGCATAGGTTAGGCAGAGTCCTCATGAGTCAACCAGACCCACCCTCTCTCTGGGACAGATTCACATTAATGAAACTTAAGAGATGTATCAACACAAGAATGCTATTTTAGTGCATTTTGGGGGAGAAATGTTGCTTTCAGAGGAATCGGAAAACTCTGGACCCCACAATCTGTGAATTGTTTTCTCTGTGGCTGACCCAGATTTGGAAAAGCAAACCATAAACAGAAGATTGTTTGGGGAAGATGGAATCAGGATAAGGAAACTTGAGTCAACAGCTACTGCCATTGGGTCAGCATAGTGAGACAAATCCATCTCCCAAGGGTAGCCTTCTCCACGGGCAAGAACTCTACAGGCCGTGAGCAGAGCTACTGCCCACCAAGACTTTGCAGGCTTCACAGTAGCTTTTTGTGTGTGGTCCATGGCTAGCCCCCTTCTGGAGTTCACGATCTTTTCTGAGATATGTTCTTCCATCTGGGGAGCTCCCAGCAGTGCGTTAGAGGCCTGGGGGCCATTCTAGGTCTGTCAGATGTACAGCTCTGCCAAATCCTTTCCAGGTTCTTTTTGATAACTCTTGGAAGGCAGCATTTTTTCTCATATTGTACATCTTGGGGAGTTTGAAGAAAGCTTTAATGCAAGTGCCAAAGCGTGCCATCAAACATGGATATAGCTAATCTAGTAATATAGCAGGGCCTCTGGGTGTAGGACCTGAAACGTGACTTTAATCCTAAGAAGACAGTGAGTATGGTTACAGGCATGTGCACTTTTCCTGTTCGGCCAAGCATCCTAAAGGGACAGAAGGTGATTATCAGTTATTCTGTGCCATGAGGAGCGAGTCCATGGGCTTCCCTCCTCATAGGAAAGTGGGTTTTTCAGCAAGTGTTCTATCAGGAATGGCGGACTGTGGGTGGCTGTCTACCCAATTTGGTTTTTCCTCCAAGAGGCAGATAGGAGAGGGTTAAATTCCATGCATGAGATACTTAGAGACATTAGTCAGCCCTGACATTCTATCACCTTGTAAAAATGCAAACACCCTTTTTCTCATCCATATGTAACCCTAGAAAAAATTAACCTGGCCTCAGTCATAATTTATATAGAGATATAATACCCCACTTATACTTTCACACTGTCATCAAAAAACTCCCTCATCTTTGTCACTAAACAACACGCTGAGAGTTTATTATCTGGTATTGAAGCTTTCTTTTTATGGCTGTTAGAATATGAATGGCCCTTTAATACAAACAGGAGAGTCAAAGAGAGCTACTACACAAACTAGCCGAACTTTCACCAAGAATGTGTTCCCTTCTTTGCTGAACAACGATCGCAAGCTAAGTTCCTTTATAAATATGTTTGTCAACTGTCCCCTGGGGCCTGGCATTCAGGCCCCATAGTAAAGGCAGGACTTACTTTTGGGAAGTGGGCGTGTGATGTGTCTGAGGCCCAGAGGCACATCTGCAGAACAGGGCAGGGTTGTTTCTTTGGGAACTGAGGCCAAGATGTGAGCTTGACCCCTTCAACCCTCTCTGCCTCCTCCCAGTTTAAGCGTATGTCCTGCAGTATGGCTGACCTCTCCCTCCCTCCAGCTTTCTCTCTCACAGTACTTTAGCCCAGGTGAATGTTCTTCTGCCATCTGGTTCTCCCTCCTGCTGCTGCCCTTCTCAGTCCAAGTCTCACCTTCCTTCAAGGCCATGCCCCCAAAACTTCACCTCCACCCACTGCCGCGCCCTCCCTGGGGCATCTTAAGGCACTTATCTAAAGAGCTAAGCAGCACGCATCTGAGCCCTTATCCACCCCTGTGTGGTTTACAGACTTCTAGAGGCTGTCGGTAGGTCCCATTCATTCCTGTGTTACCTCCAGCTGCCCTTAGTAGGTGCTCAATTTGCCTAGGAGGTGAGAAATGGTCCCTCATTGTTGGTTTGAGTTGCAGGTGCTTTTATTTCTAGGTGGAATACCCCCTCGCGTATCCATTGTACCTGTGTTTTCTGATAGGGCCTGTTTTTACCCCTTGCCCATTTATTTTTTGGGTCTTAGTGTTTTTTCTTATCAGCATTTATGAACCCTTTATTGAATATTAATGTAAATATATTCCATACAGGGATCAGCCTTATAATTGTGGTAAAGTAAAAGAAAAATCTACAGAAGTTGTAAATTCCTGTGTAATCATCGGTTCAGATTTTCCTTTGTGATTTCTTCCTTTGCTTAGTATATTCCTTCTCCCATTAGAGCTTACAACTAGTCAACTAAATTTTCTTTTGGTCTGTCTTCAGTCTACCTGTATTCTGGGTAACATCTCCAGTGTTGATCTGCTAATAACCCAAGAGAAGCTCCTGGGGCAACAGGCCTCACTGCCTTTCTTTCCTAGGAAAGGAGATCAGGATGCCCATGGGAAGAGGGGACCTCCCCCACTTTTCAGGGGTATTCCCATTCCTAACAATATATTCATTTCTGGCAGTGTTTAAACATTGTCTGCCTCCTGCCCCATGTCAATAGATCAAAACCTTCTAAAAGCTGGGAGCATTTTCTATCCCATTCACTGCTATCTCTCAATTGCTGGGGAAACAGTTAAATATAAACTTTCCTGCCAAACCAGAAAACTTCTCCATAAAGGTAGAAGAGAAAGGAAATAGTTTATTCAATAAGCATTAAACCAGGCTGTGATGCACATCTTAGGCAATCTACCAAAGAGATCATGAAGACAGAAAGAAAGCTCACCCTTTTATATAGCCAGGCTGCGACAACCCAATACAAACATGTATACTTTCCTTATCCAAACGAAAAATAAGGTACCTCATGTCTTTTCAACAAGCAGGAAATTACCTCTTGAAGTCAAGCGCCCAGGCTTAAGCGCCCACAGACATAGGGAGACAGGGAGCCACCTTCTCAATGTTCACGTTTCAAAGGCCCCTAAGAAAGGCATTCCTGGGACACAAAACTGGCAAGAGGCTCATTTGGCTTTTAAAAAGACTTACATACATACATCTCAAAAAGACAGAAAGCATTCCAATATCATGCTTAGGTCTGGGCCCACCAGAGTGACTTTGTTACCCCCTCTTTGGGGATCTGGAACTCTGAGAGTCTTCATGGTGACGCAGAATATCTCGATGCCTAAGGATTTGCAAATCCTCAGCTGCCTGTCAGTGTCTGGGCAGACCGACTAGACCAAGGAACAGAGCCCACGTCACCTAGCCAGAGGATTCCAACAGCGACCTGTTTGGAACTGGAGGATATTGGGATTTTCCACTCAGATGTTGACAGTGGTTTCTCACTTTGGGCCAACGTGAAGTCAAAAGATTTTTCTGGAGCTCTTTCTTCATCTGCTGATTAGGGGCAATGGGCATGAGAATGGGTTTTTTTTTTTTTTTTTTTTTTTTTTTTTTTTTCCGTGTCCGGCAACGGATCGCAACCCTCAGTGTTGCCCCCGTCCCGGGCCGGGGACCGGCGCCCGGCGACCGGCGACGGGATCGCAAGCCTCGGCGTTGCTCCCGTGCCTCGCTCAGCGGGAGCTGGTCTGTACATGGGATCCGAACCCTCGGACGGGAGTGCGCCACCGGGCCGGCCCCAAGAGAATGGTTTTTTAACTGAGTGACAATGCTGGATCCATAACGTAAGCCCCTCCAGACACACACACACACTCACTCATGCACTCAGCATAAACTATCTTTCCTCATCAAACCAGGGTGTAGAGATGGTAATTCTAGCAACCACTTAAAACCTACAGTTTTGACGCTTGCCTCAGATAAAAACTGTTTCTGAAAGAATTTACATCTTCATATTAGATCATTAAATTAAGAGCATTTTAAAGCAGAAAACAATGTAGATTTTTAGATTGAGACTTAAAGTGGTTTCTTAGCTTGTCCATTGTTGGCTAAGGACAGTCACATATCCCAAGACATCAGGGTCCATGCAGGGGTCCCTGCCCTGACCAGTCCCACCCAGGCCACCACCAACCCCTTTACCAGCATACACACATGCTCCTCCTCGGTGCAGAAGAGAGGCAGTAGGATCAACAGACGGGAAGGTAGCTTGAAGGTCTTATGTCCACTCTCTTCACTTTCAGAATAAAAGTGCAAAAGGATTTTGCTGCTGTCCCCTCCCAGACTTGCCTCTTTTGAAAATATATGATGGGCTTCCCTACTGCTCTTTTCCCTTCCACTTTAGGAGCTCCTTTCCAGGCAGTCTACCTCTTGAGAACATTAATGGCATACAATTATGACAGCCATGATTTTTTTGAATGCAGATCTCCAGATTGGATTTGAAAGAAAAGAGACTCAAATGCAGTGATACTGCCAGATGACATCACTCCTTCCTTGAATTAGAATCAGTGAAATGTGTGACAAGAAGGACTATGTGTCGGAAATACCTGTTTCAAGAGCAAAATTTTAACTAACCTCCCATGGTTTGCAGCTATAGATCACTAAACCGTGAGGACTTTGTTCAGGAGAAAACACTCATGGGCATTGTGATATAGGCCCAGAGGCTGTCTTGGACATTGCTGCTGTCAACTGGTAAAATCCCTTTCACCCAAATGGGGGGGCCATTTGGCATGAACACTGATGTTTTAACTTTTTGACCCACTAATTTCTAGGAATTCTACCTTACGAAAATAATTCTAAACATGATAAAATCTCGGTGCCCAATTATATTCAATATAACATTATTATAATTGGGGGATGTGGGGAAAATAGGATAATTTAGTCAGGCTCCCTCGGCTCAGGTCTGGTTGGGAGTTGAGCAGCACATTTCTTATAAACAAGTTGTATGTGGGTGGAGTTAGTGCACATGTGCACCAATGTATTCTTTTAGTTTTGTTCCTATTGTGTGTTCTTGAGTTTGTGAAGCAGAGCTGGCCAGTAGAGCTTGAGTTTAAAAATAGAGCATGTTTACTCTGCTGGCTGTTGTTCAGTTTGTCTTTGGACTTTGCCGGTAGCAGTTGAGTTTCTCTGTGGACTGCTTGGCTCAGTGTTGTGTGTGCTGAATAAAGACTATTCCTACTTCAGCCAAGGCTCCAAGGACCTTTTTGCCAGTTACCTAGCTCATAGACCTGTGTGTGAAGGGTTTGTGAACGGGCTTGAGGGGTCTGTGAGCTCCAGACCCTAGCTCTAGGTCTACAGGGGAAAAAAGCAGAAACAACTTGTACGTGTGTGGTTAGGTAAATATTTAATTTAATTGTCCTCTGCTTTGGTTTTTCTGGTTGCAAGGAAGAAAGGATCATGTGGGGCTGTTGCAAAGATGCTGAAGCCTGGAACAGGCAAGCTGCCCAGACCAAGCTGCCTTGGGGCCTCTGCCCTTCCTCCAGGTTCTCCCGCAGGTCTCACCATGGCTGCTCGGCTTTCATTGCCTATCTGCTCTTTCACTTGCTCCTGACAGCCTTAGTGTGGCCAACTAATATCCATTGCCCCTTTTTTCCTTGCAAACAAAATCTGCACCCCCACCCCCCACCCCATACCCTTCCCTTCTGGGATGGACAGCCCAGGTGTGCTGGGTGCTGATTCTCCTCTCTGTAGCTCTGGGATGGAGGCAAACTGAACAGTCCTTCAAATGCCATCCAAAGACAAAATTAAAACTGCTTTCAAATTCTTTTAAAACCATCCCATAAAATACAAATTGCTTGACAACTTTATAAATAGTGAGAAGCAATAAGTCTGGTACATGTGTACATTTGCTAAATTCATCAAATTGGTCATTCAGAGAAATTGGTAAAGGAATCCTAAAAATGTGAAATGTTGGCAAAACAGAAAATGACTTTTAAAAGAATTCAAGAGAAATCAGTATAAACTGAGAAATTCTTATATGAAATGTTACAAATTCAGAATATAATTGTAAATCTACTAGTCCTCTTCATGACTCCAATTGTGGAGCTTTTTACCTGCCTGTAATGCTGCAGCAACTGGGCCAATTGTCAAGCTAGGGCTGGGTCTGGAGCTCACAGACCCCTCAAGCCCATTCCAGACTGGGTCACAAACCCTTCACAAGCCAAGCTGGATCACCAGACCCTCCACACGCAGGTCTATGAACTAAGTGACTGGCAAACAGGTACTTGGAAACCGCAGGTTGGAAAGGCATGGCCGCTTATGCTGCATAGGCCGCTTGAGGCAGTAAAACACCAGCCAAATCGAGGCACCACACAGGCGCACTAACTCTGCCCACACACAATCATTCACAGCAAATGCTTGGCAAGATTTTTTTTTTTTAAAGATGGCCAGTAATGGGATCTTAACCCTTGACTTGGTGTTATCAGCACTACACTCTCCCGAGTGAGCCACAGGCCGGCCCCTTGGCAAGATTCTGAACATCTGAGAAGCCTTGACCACTTTCCTATATTTCCCCAACAATCCACCCCTTCAGGGTCCCTCACCATACAATCTACACATTCAGAATCTTCCATGACATTCCCTTAGTGAGGATAAATTACCCTTACATTCACACATTACACATTCCATTCCAGTCCCAAAAGTCTTTAGCTTGTTGCAGCACCAACTCACAAGTCCAAAGTCCAAAGTCTCCTCTAAGACCGAAAGCAAAAGTCCTTCCAGCCATGAACCTGTAAAAATCAAAAACAAATTTATCTACTTCCAAGATACAATGGTGGAGCAGACATTGGGTACACATTCCCATTCTAAAAGGGAGGAATAGGCCAGAAGAAAGGAAAAAGAGGCCCCAAATAAGTCCAAAACCCAAACAGGGCAAACGTTAAGCACATTGGGGCACCTGGACCCCTAAAGCGTTGGGCAACCTGCTCCTACAGCTCCACCAGATGTAGACCATTGAGCTGCCTGGTGCCTGCAGCTTTTCCAGGCCCAGCGCTGCATGCTGCCAGCAGCCCCACAGTTCTGAGCTCCTGATGGCAGTCCTGCCATCCTGGCTCCACTAGACATTTCCTCAGTGGGGGTTCTCTGTGGGGGTTCCGACCCCACTTTTCTGCTCCACATTGCTCCGTGGATGACCTCCGCAGCAGCTCCTCCACTGCAGCAGGTATCCGCCTGAGTCCCCCATTTTATTCATACATCTTCCGAAATCTGGGTGGAGGCCGCCACGCCTCCACTGCTCTCACATACTGCTGGCCTGCAAACTTAACACAATGTGAACACCACCAAGGTTTTTGGCTTTTTTTCTTCGGAGGTGCTGAGGTAGGATTGCTCTAGCCAGAGCGGCTGGGATGCAGGGAGCAGTTTGCCAAGGGCAATGACACCTCAAGTCTGCCCTCCAGGACAAACTCAGTCCTCCTAGGATGGGAGAGGCACTCTCCCAAACTTCTCAAACGCTCTCAGGGCCTGTGATGTGTGGGGCACCCATCCAGACTTCTCAAATGCCTTTAGGGCATTTTCCCCATTGTCCTGGTTTTTAGCATCCGGCTGCCTCACTGCCAAGATAATGTCTTTAGCAAACAGTTTATCTGTTTCACCCTTGTGTTTTTCTCTGGCTTTTGAATTATCTCAATCAGCTCGGCTTACACCAGCTACTCACTCAGTCTCAGGCAGTTTTTGCAGCATTCTCCCACAGTTCAAACAACTGCATTTTCCCAGTCCATCAAGGAGTGGATGCCTCGCCCTTGTGCATATCTGCAGCTCTCCTGTAACTGCTGCCACTGAGACAGGTGCATAGTAAAGGAGACTAACTTTTCTACCTTTTCACCAGGTGAAAACATACTTGAAATTCTTCAGGGGCACCCATCCTCAGGTCATCTGCCCATCTGCATGTGGCACTCTTTTCTCATTCTTTTCTCGGGTTTATACGGCACTCTTCAAGCCATTGGGTTTAAGTGGCACCATTCAAGCCATTTGCCTTCAGACAAATGCAAATGCGTTTCCTATATCGTCTCTAAAGCACGTTACACCATCCACCCCTAGGTTGCATGGTTTCAGCAGCCAGGGGCTCTCCCTATTTCTGCTGCTTTACTGTCTCAATTTCTTGTGCACAACATGTCGTGCCTGGAGATGCACGGTTTCCCCAACTCTCCACTGGGTTGGTTGTCCCTGGTGTGAGAAGCAGGAATGGCCGGTCACTGCAAGCCATCCTCCAGGATAATCATCCTTGCTTCCAATAACTCTGCTTTCTACCACAAATCTTGATCAGTTTGCAGTGTAGTGAGCAGCAGCCAGGCTCCAGTCAGCAGAAAAGTGGCCACTGGGTACCATATGCTCAAGGACAGCCACATTTCCTCCTTCTTCCAAGGGGTTTTAGGTCCTATGGCTGCTCAGAATCCTGTTGCAGACTATGCCAATTGCCATGCCATGGCTACTGTTGGAATCCTGCCAACAGCGCCAATTGTAGCACTCTGGCTAATGTCGGAATCCTATTGACATAGCCAATCATAAAGCTACTAATCCTGTTTGTGATGCCAATTGTGGAACTCTTTTACCTGTCCATAACCCTGCACCAACAGTCGAGCCAATTGTTGAGCTAGGGCTGGGCCTGGAGCTGACAGACCCCTCAAGCCCGTTCCAGACTGGGTCACAAACCTTTCGCACACCAGGCTGGGTCACCAGACCCTCCACATGCAGGTCTATGAGCTAGGTGACTGTCAAACAGGTCCTTGGAAACCTCAGATTGGAAAGGCATGGCTGTTTATGTGGTGGCGGCTGCCGGAGGCAGTAAAACCCCAGCCAAATCGAGGCACCGCGCAGGCGCACTACTCCGCCCACACACAACCTATTCACAGTAAATACCCGGCAAGACTCTGATCATCTGAGGAGCCCTGACCATTTTCCTATATTTTCCCAACAATAGTTATATAAAGAGTGAGGTCAGGAGAAGACTAAATTGACTTTTTACTTTTCAACAACTTGAACATTTCTTGAAATGCTGGTAAACATTAAAGAAGAATAATACTAAATATTTAAAAAGCATATTCCCTAAAATGGTGTTTGGAAATTCAGTGCACTAGCTAAGTTTGGTGAATTGTCATTTGGTGACCAACTGATAGAAGATGGATTCTCATGGAATTTATTGTGAGACCCACAGCTGAGTGTCATGGGTCTGAGAAGTCATAGGATGCTTCTCTCTCTCTTTGTCACTCTCTATCTCTGTCTCTCTATGTCACTTTGTCTCTATCTGTCCCTTTGTCTCTGTCTCTCTGTGTCTCCGCCTCTCTGTCATTATCTCTTTGTCTCTATCTCTCTCTCTGGAAAGTCAAGTCCCAGCTCTTCTCTGCACACCTTCCTGCCTTCAGCTCCCCCATTCTTCAGCTGGCAGGTGTGTCCAGCCTGACCATTGCCCCTCGGAGCCTAACTCCCCACCCACTGCCACTCAGCACTCCATTACTCAATCATTTCTGTGTCTAAAGTCCAAATTCCTGGAGAGACAAACTGCCTGGTTCAGCTCAGATCAGGGATCTCTTTAATTGGATGGGACCGGTGGAGCCAGCCCTCCAGGGCCAGGAGGGTCTTCTAAAGAGGCATTGATGGTGTGTCAGGCCCAGATGAGCTGCTCTGCACTTGGTGGCTCGTCCTCCCTCTTCCCAAGGATCCAGTTATAGAAGTGCCCTCACCCGACACAATCCCACTGCTCCCATCCCATCACCGACGGGCTTCTGCCATCTCCTAAGAGTGGCTCCCGTGCTAGACTAGTGTGCCCACCTCTGTCCCTTCACTCTGCTTTCATTTCCCTCACACCACCCTTGATTTGACAATATATATTATTTATCTATTGTCGGCCTCCCCCAGAGCTCATGTTTCCAAAGGGCAGGGACTTTATCTTCTTCACTGCTCCAGCCCTAGTTCCTAAAGTCATGCAAGAGGCTCAGTGAATATTTGTTGAATGAGTAAAATAAACTCACATCCTATTCCTGCCCCCACAAGCCCCCGAAGTCTTGTCAGCACGTCCCAGGACCACTTTGAAAACAGAGAATACAAGGCCTTCTGCCCCTGCTTGCCTTCTTCCCTGGCCATCTACACCCCCTCACTCAGCCCAGACCTCTACCTCCCCAGGAGAAGAGGTGAGAAAATTATGTCTCATTGTCTCTTTATTTTTGCAGATAAGCTTCAGAATTATTTGCACCTGTTTCCCAAAAAGTTCCACTGAAAATTTAATCGATACTACTTTAAATATGAGCATATACATCCTTTGGGTCTTCTCACCATGAGCAAGATCTGTCTCTTTATTTTCTTGTCTCCCTTTAAAACCCTCAGTAAAATTCTGTAGTTTTCATACAGTTTCTGCATACAGTATTTATTGTTAAACTAATTTCTAGGGCAGTTTATTTTTACAGTTGCTATTGTGTGTATAGCTCTTTCCTCTTTCCTTTTATGAGGGTACTTCCAAAAGTTCACAGAAAAATTGAATTAAAAGATAATATGAATCCTTCCATGATCTTTCTGAAGACCCCTCATATTTTCTACTTATTGGTATAGAAGAAAAGCAGTGATTTCTGAATGTTTATTTTGTATCCATTCACTTTAACTAAACCCCTACTAATTCTAAGAATTTTCTATTTGATTATCATGGGTATAAAATCGCATTATTGACAAATGCTAATTTTATCTCCTTCCCTTTCCTTCCTGTAATCCTACCTCTTTTCAGCTGTTTCTTATTGCATTCAGCAGAACGGATCCTTTCTTAAATAAACCTTTCATTAGGGAAGACATTCAGGACTCCGCAGAATATTTAAAGAACAAAACCACGAAAGTGACACGTCTCGATTTCTGGGATGCTGCCAGTGTAGTACTTAGAGGAGATTTATTGCTCCCAGTGCTTATATTAGGGAGGGAAAAAATGAGAAATAATAAATCAAGTCGATAACTGATGAACTTTGTTCCCTTTAAGCTACAAACCAAGAGAAAGGAGAAAACGGAAGTAATAAATTTAAACAAAATAGAGGAAGAAGAGAGAACTGATAAACGTAATCAATAGCACATGGAGGAAATGGCCCTTCTGCAGTGGAGCAGGGTGGGACAAGATGGAGGAAGGGGACATATATGTCCTGCCAGGCAGCCTGGTTCTTCCTTCTCATCACACAGCTGGCGGGGAGGGGTCGGGACAGGGGTTCTGTTGACTCTGTGGCCACCCACTGGCTATGGACTGGAGTTCTTGCCCCAATCAGTACCCTGCCTGGAAGTACTTGGGGAAGGGTAGAGAATGCTCACAATTAGGGACGCACCCCAGCAGGCCACAGACCCAGCGCCCAGGGAGAAGGGGGTGCAAAGCTTGGAGTGAGCAGTGAGTGCACCCCATCATGGGCCTCACGTTGTACTTTGTAAATCTACCTGGTCTCACACTGCTCACGAGGTCTTCCTTTCCCTCTGTCTTCCTTGTTTGCAGTCAAGTTTATTTTCAAAATTCCACCATGATGGAGAAAACAGCAAATGCTTGGTTTTGCCTGTCCTCAGGCCAGAGCGTTTGGGGGTGAGGTACCCTGGGATGGGTGGAGCGGGGCACAGGTGACCAGTGTGGGCACAGAACAGGGAGACTGAGTATGCTCCACAACTGTTTTTTGGCCTGGCTGCTTGGAGGATTTAACATTATGTTGATTTGAAGGGAAAATAAAAGACCCCTTACAGTTGGTCTTAAAAAAATTAATAAGCCATTAGCCAAACTCTAAAAAGGAGTAAATGCAAATTAATACACTCTGAAAAAAGGAATGAATTAATACAAAATATGTTTTACAAGCAAAATGAGGGGATCAGATTCTCAGCAGTCTACTTATGTTTTTGTAACGAAATGGAAATTAATATCTTCCCAGGGGCTCATCATCTATTCCTATCGACTCAATGTAATCTGCAGCAATTGTTTTTAATAGACAAGAAAAAGCTCCCAGCTGCTTTTCTGAACAAGCCGACAGAAGGACGTCTTGGAGTAGATCTGGGTTCTGCTAAGAGTCACTGGGTGGCCTCTTTGTTTTTCACTGGAAGGAGAGTCACTTCCGTTTTTCAGGTGAGGGTCAGCTTAGCAGGTGCTGGCCTCCCTGATGAGCAGAGTTCTGGCACAAGCAAACCAAAGCCTCCTGGAAGGAAAGAATGGAGACCCCAGACCCTTTTCCGTCAGACCTGCAGTTCAGAGACCTGTGGGGTCATCTAGAGGGCTCTGCCCAAGGTCTCCTGGTTGAAAGGACCATGCTGCTCTGGCATAGTGTGGGTTGAGGCTGGGAGTCCTAGGGCTTGGCCACTCTGCTGGTGTGGAGATTTGGGGAGAATCCTGAGCTCATGAAGGTGACCTAAGGAAACCTTCACACCTTGGAAGGAGACCTGGCACCCTTGGGCCAGGACCAGCAGGGACATCACCCCAGTGGTCCACAGGCATCCTGCAGACTGTGGGGCTAGTTTTCAGTAATGACGCTGGGTGGCAGCAGTAGAGGTGAAGATGGCAGCTGATTCTCCCTGCCTGGTGTGGGGTAATTAAGTACTGGGGAAGCCTTCAAGATGGAAGTACTAAACTTCCTGGTAATAGGAGATAGTAGATGTAATGGAGATTCAAAGAGATATGACTCCCTTTGTATGCTAAGCCAGTGAAGCAGCTTACAATTCCTCTTCACCATCATGCACTTAGCAGTATATGTTAATCTTCAGTATTTTGCAAAATCAAGTTAGTTCAGGCAGCTTTAAAAAGGAAACAAATATTTACCACAAAGACATCCATGTTTCAAAGTTTTAGAACAGAATTACATTTTCCTGTGGTGGTCAAATATATCTTTTAACTGTCTTTACTTAAGGTAATGCTAGCTGCTATAACAAATAAACCTCAAAGTATAGAGGGCTCAAACAGGATTGAAAGTCCAAAGTGGATACTGTGGTCAGCCAGCTGGCTCTCTAAGCACTGATTATTGGACCCAGATTCCTGCCATCTTACGGCTCTTCTATCTTCAGCATGTCACTTCCAGGGTCAGCATGCTTGTTCGCATCAAGCTGAATGAGAGGTGAAGGGTGAAAAGCATGGAGGATTACACACACACACACACACACACTTTCTCTCTCTCTCTCTTTCTCTCTCTCTCTCTCTCTCCCTCTCCCTCTCCCCCTCCCCCAGGCCTATAAGCAACACGTGTCACTTCTGCTTATATTCCTTCCATTGGCTGGAATCAATCACATGGCCACACCTAACTGCAAAGCAGGCTGGCAAATGAAGTCCAGTCGATGCTTGAAGAGAAAGAAGAGGAAATTGGTTGGTGAACAGATAACAGTTTGTGCTTGTAGGGGAGGAAAAAAGTATTTTTCCTTCTACCTTCCAAGGTTCTTTGGCTGCAGCCCTGTGAATTAGACTAAGAGAAGACAGATTAACAAGAGGAAAAAACCCAGAAGTTTATTAGCATGTGCATTGTGCATACACACGGGAACAGTCAGAGATGAGTAACTTAGAGGGGTGTAGTGGATTGAATTATGTTCCCCCCAAATTCATTGAAGCTTGAATTGTGTTCCCAAGTTTTATGTATTAGAAACTTAGACCCCACTGTGACTGTTAAGAGGGTGGGAAATACTATGATGGTGATTGGAAGGTGGAGCCTTGAAGAGGTGATTGGATTGTAGGACCATGCAGTAGTGAATAGATTAATAGTGGTGGTCAGGGGCGTGGTTCTGAGGGCTTTAAAAGTAGAGGAGAGTCTCTCTCTGCTCTCTCTGCTTCCACCATCTTGAAATGTGAGATCCCTGTGTCATTGTTCCCACCACCAGATGGACTTTGGACTTCCCAGCCTCAGAAACTGTAAGAAATAAATTTTGTTTTTCTTTATAAATCACCCAGTTTCAGGTATTTTATTATAAGCAACAGGAATGGACTAATACAGGTGGTTAGAGGTTGGAGTCTATATATCTGACTGAGTAGGAGTAAGAGAGGGAGAGAAGGGGCACTTATGGAGAAGCGAATGACTTTTTGGAAAGATAAAAGGGCCCTTAGGAGAATATATGGGAGATAGGATAGTTTGTGACAATATCTGTTTGGGTGTGAAGATTAGAGTTGCTCCCGGGGAGGGGATTTATGACAATTGAGTTCTGTGGGAGGTTCTGCTTTTAGGCAGGTAAAGAATTTGGTACAAAATAATTCTTAAGCCAAAGTTTCATATTTTGGACATATCCTGGTCCCTTCATGCACCAGACATCACTGATTATCACAAGAGACCCAGAGCACCCTTCACGAAAATTGGATTGGAAATGCCAGGTTCAATGTGAACATGTCAATGTCCTTGAAATGTGTTTGTTGAATGAATAAATTAATAGTACAGTTCTCCTGTAGGGAAACTTTTCATTCTTGAATTTATGATTCTGATCCTTGACCAAACTTACTAGCAGTACTAGAGCTTGCTCCCCAACTCTCTGCCTTGCCAGCCTTTTTATCTCCATTGTTCTGAGAGTTTGGGCCAACGAGCACAATGACACATTCTGTAACCCTCACCTCTGAACCATTGTTCTGCGGATTCTTCATAGCCACACGAGTGTCATCTGCTCAGCAACATGCACATTTATGCCACTTTGGTGTCCAGAGCATGGAAGGCTGTGCTGAGGGGGAGATGTCAGCGCTTGGTACGGCTGGGGTGACTGTCATAAACGCTGCAGTAGCTGACTGGGATTATCTAGGAACTCATGAGTGCTAACTTCTATGGTCTCCCATAAAATGCTTGGGGATGGGGACTTTACAAAAGAGGTTGTTCTTGGGAGGAGATGGGATTTTTCCCATGGGAATACAAAGTACTCCCACGCTTGTGATTGGGGCTGGCGGGGTCTCAGGAAACTTGGGCCATGCAAAAATGGAAAGTACATTGTCTTTCAGGTGTTGCCCTGGTCCCTTTGAGGCATTTAGAATTGATAAGGATGCTTCAGAGTCATTTTATTTTCTCCTGACAAATACATTTGCCTTCACAGCCATTGGATCAACAAGGCTTTTGTTCATCCTAATAAGAAGCCCTTTGTTTTCTCATTTGCCGCATGTTCTGCCCAGCGGGTTCTGCAGAGCTGGTACTGATCAGCTTCCAGTGACACCGTGTGCTGAGCACCTGTTTGCAGACATTATCTCCGCCATCCCAGTAGCCACCCTGCGGGGCAAGGTTCTGCAGCACACCATTTGGGTTCCAGCAGGTGTTCATTTGGGTGATCCAGAAACCCTTAGGTATTCTGGCTTTTGGGGCATTTCTAAAATGACTATGTTGTGTTATCTTAAGGTGCTGGATGGTGAAAAGGATTTATCTCACAGTGATATAAACCATTTCACTGTGAATATTCTTACAGTCTTAAAAATCCTCTGGGTCTCCCTCACTAGTGACTTCCCCTTGCAGCCTCCTGAATGTTTTCCCATCCCCCAACATGCCCTGCTTCCATTTTGGGGGTCTTTCTAAGCCCCCTCTTAACTCAGCCTCCTCATTATGTTTAGCAATTTAACTCTCTCCTCCCTGGGCAACCTCCAAACTCAATACCAGAGGGCCGCCACTTCCACATTTTGGAAGCACCGAAGAACTGCCAGAGGCATTGACACTTCCTGCAGGAGGAGAACTGTATAAAGATTTATTTCCCCACTGATAGGAAGTGGGCTGCCTCCTTCATCCCTCTCTCTCACCCCAGACACCAAGGGGCTACAGTCCTCTGTTCTCTTTTACTTTTTTTTTAAATCGTGGTAAAATACACATAACAAAATTTACCAGCTTAATGATTTTTAATTAAACAGTACTAAATACATTCATAATGTTGTGCAAACGTTACCACCATCCATCTCCATAACTCTTTTCATCGTGTAAACTCTTTGCCCATTAAACACTAAGTCCCCACCCCCAGCAATTCTATTTTCTATCTACTTCCTACCTCTGTGATATTGGTTATTCTAAGTACTTCATATTAGTGGAATCACACAGAATTTGTCATTTGACAGGAATATGTCCTCAAAGTTTATTTATGTTGTAGCATATGTCAGACTTTTCTTCCTTTTTTAACACAAATACTATTCCATTGTATGTATATGCCATAGTTTTCTTACCCATTCATCGATTGATGGACATTTGGTTTGCTTCCATGTTTTAGGTGTTGTGAATAATGCTTGTTATCTTCTGGGGTTTTTTGAATAGTAGCCATGCTAATAGGTGTGACGTGTTATTTCATGGTAGTTTTGATTTGCATTTCTCTAATGATTAGTGATGTTGAGCATCTTTCATGTGCTCATTGGCCATTTGTACATCTTTGGAGAAATGTCATTCAGTCCTTTGCCTGTTTTTCAGTCATGTTTTTTTTTGTTCTTGAGCTTTAGGAGTTCTCTGTATGTTCTAGATATCAATCCCTTATATAATTTGCACATATTTTCTCCTATTTTGTGGGTTGCCTTTTTACTCTGTTGATAGTGTTTTTGATGCACAATTTTTAAACATTTTCATGAAGTTCAATTTGTCTATTTTTTCTTTTGTTGTGTATGCCTTTGGTGTCATACCCAAGAAACCACTGTCAGATCCAATGTTGTGAAGCTTCTGCCCTATGTTTTCTCCTAAGGCTTTTATAGTTTTAGGTCTTTGATCCATTTCGAGTTAATTTTTGTATATGGTGTTAGGATTACCTGTTTTCTTTATAACAGGAGACAGTTGTCCTGCAACATGCCAAGCACAGGGACAATGGTGTACCCACCCGCTGGAGATGAGCTGTAGATTCAAGGCAGCCCTAGGATCAGATATCTTGCCACCTGTTCAAAAGACAAGCTGAGGGCCTCACCCCAGACTCCATCACTACTTCCTGAGACTCAGCTGCTCACCAGTGCCTGGGCCCTGGTCCACTCCTCTACCAACTGTGTGCTTCACTTATTTTCCCCAGTTCAGATTTCCGAGAGAGAATCTGATTGGCCTAATTAATTTCCACTCTCCTTTCATGTCAGGCACTCACAGGTCAGATGTCCACCCTGGCCAATCAGCTGTGGCNTTTATAACAGGAGACAGTTGTCCTGCAACATGCCAAGCACAGGGACAATGGTGTACCCACCCACTGGAGATGAGCTGTAGATTCAAGGCAGCCCTAGGATCAGATATCTTGCCACCTGTTCAAAAGACAAGCTGGGGGCCTCACCCCAGACTCCATCACTACTTCCTGAGACTCAGCTGCTCACCAGTGCCTGGGCCCTGGTCCACTCCTCTACCAACTGTGAGCTTCACTTATTTTCCCCAGTTCAGATTTCTGAGAGAGAATCTGATTGGCCTAATTAATTTCCACTCTCCTTTCATGTCAGGCACTCACAGGTCAGATGTCCACCCTGGCCAATCAGCTGTGGTGGGGAACTATAGAGCATGGCCACCCTTACTAGGAAGAGCATGAGGCAGCTTCTTTCAGAAG
>NW_007733190.1:69743-94409 GCF_000696425.1 Galeopterus variegatus | reverse complement strand
AGGATCTCAGCTCTGCCCATTAGGCATCCTGGGACTCTGAGATACAAGGACAAGTAAAGAGACACAGGACAGAAAAAGAAAAGGCAAATGTTGGCTTATTGCAGATGCAGACCACCCTGGTCCCTGCCCTGTTTCTGAACTTGTTTCCTCTCCCTTCCCATCAGCCTTCTGAATTCCCCGATAGCTTTCCTATATACTTACCTGTTTCACTTGGTTACAGTCACAGGCTCTCTCTTGCTTGCAACCAAAGACCTCTAACTGAAACTCATTTGTTGAGTCCATTGAGAGTTATTCGGTTCCACAGCTGTCATTGAAGGATATGAAGACCAATATCAGTTTCAAAACAGCTTCTGACCCATGAATTGAAACCCAGAGAGAAGGTCATGGAAAAATGAAAAGGTCCCAGAATTTGCATTTGTATTCTGATTCTTGTTCATCTGGCCAGCTCTCTAAAAGTCTTCCACATGTCACCCAATCCCTGTTAGGAATCACTGGAACTGTCAGGTAGAGTGGAAAACTGGCCCATGGAACAGGAATCAAATATATAACTTTTGCTTACTAACACCAGAATCTCTCCAGCTTTATTCTTCTTTCCTGACACTTTGCAAACTCACCCCTCTCCTTCCATTCCATGCCTGCACTCCTGTACTCATTTCACAGGTCTCTTGCCTCTAGTCCCTACTTCTTCCAAAGCCATCATGCCCATGGCCAATTGAGTCTTCTGAGTATTAAAGACTCATGATAGCCAGAGCTGGAGTTGACCTTGGGAACCAGCTAAACCAATCACCTTTTGTGGAGGTGGGAAATGGAAGGTCTTAAAACTGAATGACTTGCAGAGTTGGAATTAGGACCAAGGGTTCAGGGTCTTCTTTAGCACTCCTGTTATTATACCATGTGGCCACTCATGAACTAGAGACTGAAGTTGTTGAAGAAAGTAGGTTGGTGTTGGTGGTAATCAAATCATTGTTTCCAATCTTACATGTCCTTTGCTGCAAGACTCTGAAGTACCTCCCACTAGAGTAGGCTGAGCGTATTTCCTCCATGGATGTTGGGCTTGGCCATGTGACTTGATTTCACCTTTGGAATATAGGCAGAAGTGACAATGTGCCAGTTCCAAAGAGCATCTGTGTCGCCACTCACTCCTCTTGCACTTTCTACTATTTGCCATGGGAAGAGCACATGTCAGGTAGCCACTGGTCCCAAATGAGAGACACAGGAAGGAGAACTAAATGCAACTCGGGGCCCAAGGTAGAGCTGCTTCAGCCAACAGGCACACCTGAGAGTGCGATAGAGATTGCTGCTCTAAGCCACTGAGGTTGTTGAGTTTGTTACCCTGCATGACTCAGCAGAAAACTGACCAGTACAATGTTTTCAAGCTCAGCAAGATGATCACAATGTAAACAGCAGAGTACATGGCTCTAGACATCCTACAAGTTGCTGTCTGAATAAACTCCTTAAATAACTCCTTTTCCTTAGTGCCTGTGTAATTGAGTCCACTCTCAGTTCTGCAGTAAAGGCTTTTCTCACTTGAACTGCAACCAATTCTTCGACCTCACCTCCCTCTTTTTCCCTTAACAACACCTCCATTCCAGCCACGCTTAAGCCATGTGTGCATTTCTGTCCTGGACCCCTTCTCGCCACCTATCTAAGTCCTAACCTTTATGAAGACAACTATCCCAGCCCATTCACCTCTCTCTTCTCCGAACACAGGTTGTCAGGGAGAAACAGCTCGCCAGTGCATCTTCCTCTCATGCCCTCTCCATGGCTCTGGTGCCTTTGCCCTACTCCCCTCCATTCCCTCTGTGTTAGAAGTAGTGTCTGGTACGGTCTTCCCTGCCTAGTACCCAGATCCCTCTGACATGCAGTCCTGGCTGCTCTCTGCCCCTACCATGCCACCTCTGGTCACCCTCCCTAGTCCTTCCTCATGTTAACAGGACCCAGGTGACTCCTGGCATGGAGGAGGGGATGTCAGAAGCCAAGGGAACAAGCCCTTGCAGGGCAATAGAGACAAAGGGAAGAGACCAAGAAGCTTTGGAGCTTTGACCAAGACCAACATGGAAGCCAGGTCAAATTTGTTAACTGAACATGAGAACCTGCTGAAGGAGAACTGGTAAACCCTAACCTGGAGCCCAGTGCAGTTTAGAGCTCTTGAAGGCCATTCTCCCTCTGGCAGGTGGACGTCAAGAGGTGAACACATTCAAAGGAGAGGTGGAGTGGGACCTGTCTGATCATGGCAAAGGAAAGTAGCCACCTGCTTTTTTTTGTCCACTGGTTCACTAAAAATATTTTATGCAATAAAACTTTTCCTAACTGGCAAGAATTGTCTAGAAGTGGATTACTCAAATAATGGAGGAAGTCCTCTTGAGGCCAGTGCAGTTACTGACAGCCTGACTCAGAACATCGAAACCACCACCGGAAAACCTGAACACGCAAGACCAGTCTCCAACTTAGTGGAGAGAACCTGCAGCCCTGCAAGGCCCCAAGCCAGACAATGTGCTGGAGGAGAGTTTTATTGCAGGAACCCAAATATAACCAGCTGGAGCTCTTTTCAAACAATTATCCTATTCATATATTTAAAATAAATTGTGCATCTTTTAGCAGGCAGTCAGCGTTTCATTATTAAGATGGAAGATGGAACAGAGTGTTCTTGGCTGGGTTAATCTCAGAATCCCAGCTCCTTTTCAGGATTGCTCAGCATGTGGTAAAGACATTTATGAAGGTAAATGTGTTTCAGGCCTGATAGATTAAGGCCTACATACCTACACAGCAGGGAGTTGCCGTCAACTGAGTGGCACCTAGTGAAACCTTTCCAAGGTGATGTCATTATCTCCTCACATTCTACCAGGTGCCTGTAGGGAGCAAGAAAGTTAGAAAGAAAAGAGAAGCTTAGAATGCTCAATGGATTTACCAAAATCCCTTGGTAAGAAATACTAAATATTTCATGGAGCTACAATAGTTAAAACAGTGTGAAATGTTTTTTTTAAAACTTCCAATAGATTAGTTTTTTAATAGATAGACATAGGATAAAGTGAACATTATAGTAAAGGGGGAAAAAGCTCATTCCTTGAAGAGATCAGACTATGAAAACTTCTGGCAAGTTTTACAGTGAGAAAGTACACACGGCTAGGGATGAATAAGGAGAAATAACCTGAGGCAGCCTCTGATACCAAAACCTGACAAGTCAGCACAAAAAAATTATATGGATCAATCTTTCTTACTTCTGAATGTTGATGTAAAAAGTATAAATAAAATATTAGCAAATCTGATGGTTTGTGTATTAAGCCATAGTTTTATTACAGAGATGCAAGGGTAATAAAGATTTGACAAATTGTGTCTTGTAATTTATTCCATTAATAGGATAAAGGTAAAAAAAAAATCCTTATATATAATTATCTTCAGTGCTTCTCAAAATTTAATGCATATAAGATCACCTGAGGATCCTATAAAAATGCAGATTCTAATCAATATGTCTGAGATGGGGCCGAGTTTCTGCATTTCTTTCACCTCCTGGATGATGCCTGTGCTGCTGGTTTAAGGGCTCCACTTCTAGTAGCAAGATATGCAGAATCTCAAGGTCAAGAGTCCACCCACTCCAGACCTACTGTATCACAATCTATATTTTAGCAAGATCCCCAGGTGACTCATGCATTAAAGTTTGAGAAGCAATGATCTAGCTCAACAGTTCTTAACCCTGGAAACATGGTATAATTACCAGAAAGACTTAAAAGAAAAGTACTGATTCCTAGGCTCCATCCCAGACCAATTAAATCGGAATCTGGGTGAAGGGGCACCCAGAAAACAGTATTTATAAAGGGCTCCAGGTGATTCTAATGTGAAGCTAGAATTGAGAGCTGCTGATCAAGGTGAATGCTGAAGACATTGGATATAATTCAAGACCCGTTTCTGACCAAAATATTCAGAACACCCCAAAACAGGAGGGTGATTTCTTAGCATGTTTAAAAGTATTTATTAGAAACCACATTGTTCATCAGGGAAAGAAAGACATTTGCAGCAGCGTGGATGAATCTGGAGAGAATTATGTTAAGTGAAATAAGCCAGGTACAGAAAGAGAAATGCTGCATGTTCTCACTCATAAGTGGAAGCTAAAAATAATAATAATAATAAAAATAATAATAAATTGAACTTTAGAAGGAGAGAGTAGAACTGAAGTTCCTTGAGAGGAGAAAAGGGAAGGGGGAAGAGGGATAGTGAGAAGCTGGTTAATGGACACGAAATTACAGCTAGTTAGGAAAAATAAGTTCTGTTGGTGTACAGTTGAGCTGGGCATCTATAATTAACAATAATTACCTCATGTTATCAAATGGCTAGAAGAGAGATCAAATGTTCACATCACAAAGAAATGATTGTTTGTAATGATGAATATGCTAAGTATCCTGATTTGATCATCACACATTGTAAACATGTATTGAAATATAACTCTATCCATAAATATGTGTAATCAATATGTTTCAATAATTTTTTAAAAAATGAAGAGCAAATAGTAAACCAGGGAGGGCAGGAGCATAGAACATTTATAAAAGATTGCCTGCAAAAATAAGAATAAACTTTATCTGGAGAAAAAAAAGACAGTATCATTAAATTAAGAACAAAACAGGCATGCCCTTTATCATTTGCAACTTCTCAAAACCTCTAGATGTTTCAGACAATGAAATTAGATAAGAAAAAAGAAGTTAAGGTATAAATATTAGAAAACAAAAGACAATTTCCAGATATTATAACTATCTTCCTAAAAATATAAATAAAATGAACTGAATAGAGTATTAAAACAATAAGGAACTTATGTAATGTTTTACATACATCTTGACAGATACAAGATTAATAAACAAAAATCAAGAGCCTTTTCATATATCAGAAATAAGTTAGGAAATATGATTTTAAAAAGAATCCTCTGACAACAGTAACCATACATAAAATATATCCTTGAATAACTTCACGAGAAGTGTTTATGGCACACGTAAAGAAAATGACAAAACTTTTACCAAAGAAGACTTGAACAAATGAAAAGATACATCCTCTTTGTGGATGGAAAGTCTTAATAATGTAAAAGTAACAATTCTATCTCAAATTAATAAATAAATTTAACAAAATTTCTATTAAGAGCCTAATGTAATTAAAAAATTTTATAAAGGTATTATTCTAAATTCATTTGGAGGAATAATTATATAAGCATAAAAATGCAATTTTTAGAAACAGCAATGAAATGAGGATGCTTGCTTTATTGGATATTTTAAATTGAGATATAATTTACATACATTAAAATAAATGCATTTTAAATGAACAATCTGATGAGTTCGACAAATGTACACACTCTTGTAACCACCATCTCAGTTAAAATATAGATCTTTTCCATCTCTCCAAAAGGTCCCGCTTCCCCCACATTCCCCTCCTCCTAACACAGTCCTGACTCAGGCAACTACTGATTTGTCTTCTGTCACTATAGATTAGTTTCACCTGTCCTAGAATTTCATCTAAGTGGAACCTTACAGAATGCTCTCTTTGGTATCCAGCTTCGTTCACTTGGTATGATATCCGTGCAGCCATAGGCATCCTATCAGATATTGAAACAGTTTATTGAACCTATAGTAATCAAAATGGTGGCATGCTAGCACAGGAGTAAGCAGACTGATCAAAGGAACAGAACAGGGTCCAGGTACAACTCCAAGTTTGAGTGGGAATTTAGTAGATAACAAAAGTGGCAATTCAGACCAGTCTTGAAAGTACAGATTAGCCAATAAATGGCTTTGGAACTGGCTCATCATTGGAAGATGTCAGTCATTTTTGCTGCTGTGATGGAATTCCACAGACTGGGTAGTTTATAAAGAACAGAGGTTTATTTGGCTCACAGTTCTGGAGGCTGAGAAGTACATGAACGTAGCACCAGCATCTGGCAAGAGTCATTACATGGTGAGAGAACACTCAAGAAAGAGAAAATAGGGACTGAACTTATCCTTTTATCAGGAGCCGACATGGCAAGGGGGCTGAGCTTGTTTGCACATGTCTTTCTCTTCTTATAAAGCCACCAGTCCCACTCCTGTGATAACGCATTAATACATTAGCCCATGAACGGATTAATCAATTAATCCATTCATGAGGGCAGAGCCCTTGTTGACTAATCACCACTTAAAGATTGCACCTCTTAATGTCATCACAATGGCAATTAAATTTTTAACATGAGTTTTGGAGGAGACATTCAAAACATAGTAGGGGAAATGAGGTTAGATTTTCTACTACTTATCTTATGTTGAAATAAATGATAGATGGATTAAATATAAAAATAAATCTATCAAAGAAGAAAAATATAGGTAACAAAATTATATAATCTTGATGTTGGAGAGCTCTCTTTAAGCACTGATTAAGTGCCTATATATATGCTGTGATTTGACTGTCCCCCCAAAGCTCATTGAAACTTAATCCCCACTGTGACAGTGTTAAGAGGGTGAGAAATCCTATTCGGCAATTGAAAGGTGGGGCCTTGAAGAGGTGATTAGATTGTGAGGACCAAGCCCTAGTGAACGGATTAATCCATTGATGGTTTAAAGGGAATAATGGGCCCGGTTCTGATGGCTTTAAAAGGAGAGCCAGTGAAGAGATTAGCTCTCTCTAGATGAAGCCATCTACCACGTGACACCCTGTGTTGCTGTGAAGAGTCACTGCCCACCAACAAGGCTCTCACCCAGATGTGTTCCCTGGACTTTGGACTTTCCAGCTTCTAAAACCTTAAGAAATATTGCTTCTTTATGAGTTACCCAGTTTCAGGTCTTCTTTTATAAGCAACAGAAAATGATTAATACAATATAGGAAGTAAAAGATCGATTAACTTGACCCACATAAGAACCTAAAACTTCCATATGGCAAATAAAATCATCTGGAGAAAATAATTGCAACATACATGACAAACAAGGAGTAAATATGCTAAATATATAAAAAGTTACTGCAAATCAACTAGAGGAAAATGGACAAAGAAGAACATCATCACTGAGGAAGAAATCCAAATGGCCAATAAACATCGGCAGCGGGTTCAAATAAATACTCACATGAATGATAGCAATTGTTTAATTATCTAGTTGACATTTTCTCCTTTTTGTTGCTGGCCACAGGGATGGAATCCTGGACCTTTGTGTTATCAGCACCGTGCTCTAACCAAATGAGCTAACTGGCCGGTGTAGTTGACTTATTTTTTAATGAAAATACTCACTTTTGGTATGTGGAATCAGACACCCTGCTATCATTTGAATGTCTGTCCCCTCCAAAACTCATGTTGAAATTTAATCCTCAATGTGGTAGTATTGAGAGGTAGGGTCTTTCAAGGTGATTGGATGATCGGGCTCTGCCCTCATGACTGGATGGTCCAGACTCTGCTTCCAAGATGCTTTCAGATTAGTTGGCCTGGTCTCTGCTTCCAAAATGGTACCTTGAACACTGTGTCCTCTGGAGGGGAGAAAAGCTGTGTCCTCATGTGGCAGAAGGCAGAAAGGTAAAAAGGAACCATGTGTCCTTTTATGACGGCATTAACCCCTTCATGAGAGCAGTGCCCTCGTGACCTAAATATCTCCCAAAAGGCCCCACCTCCCAACACTGTTGCATTGGGGATTAAGTTTGCAACATATGAAATTTGGGGGTCACATTTAGATCATACCAGGCTAGACCTCCAAGCATCCTGAAAGGAGAGCTTCCCACTGGGATTAAGTAAGTGGTGTCAGCCTGGGGCTTGGTGTGGTCTAGACAGGGACCCATCACCCCCCAGCAGGTGCGTGCACTTTTATGAACCAACCACCTGTAGGCCCAGAGGTCTTTCTTGCCCTGGTCAGGGCCCAGCCTTCTTCAGCAGAGGTCCATCTCCTGGGCATCAGCCAGAGTGGGGGTTCCTTCATCTCCCCAGCCTCAGCAGAGGGGTCGATGGTGCCCGTGGCCTCCTGTGGAGGGGTGGGGATTGAAGACTGGCAGTTCCATTGTTTGGCCACCTTGAGGCCGTCCAGGAGCTCTGTCTTCTGGGGGGATAGTTTACCCCCACCAGTACCTGCAGGTGGTGGGGTCACTCCACTCTGACTGCCCGAGATGATGCCCCTTCTCTAGTGCCCCCACGTCAATGCCTGGCTTCAGGACAGGGCAGTGAGCTGTGTGCAGAGCCCAGATGGCTTCTGCCTGCCACAGCCCAAGGGAGAATGAGCCACAGAGGGAGCCTGGGCACAGACTCTGCTCTAAAGCCTGGGAGCCAGGTTTGGGGGACTCATGTCCCAGCCCCCACCCCGCTTCTGGGACACTCACTTTGCCCCACACCAATCACTGGTCCTCACGGGAGTGCCCATCACAAGATTCCTGAACTCTGGCCACAGTTGATTGGCCCAGAGGTGGGTCCTTGACTCCAGCTAGGTCAGTGGGGCCCACCCCTGGGATTTTCCTACCCTGAGTTCCCTTTCCCCTTGTTCTCTTTCTGATCTACCATCCTGGGAGGCGAGAGGCATCATGGTTCTAGGTGATCTGAGAGAATGAGGCTGACCCTTACTCCCTAAGCTAGACAGTTGGTACTGACAAAGTCCCTGGCCTTAGCCATGTGATTCCCAGCCCCAGTCCCACCCTGAAGGCATTCTTCTCCCAGTCCCTGAGGGTCTGGTTCTCCTTTCTGCAAAGCAAGTGGGAGTTGAGTGCCTCCTCATTTGCAGCCCCAAGCCTGACCCATCAGGGGCCCAGGCCAGCTGTCCTCTCCCAAGAGCTCTTTGAGGAGCATGGGAAGCCAGGAGTCGCAAGAAGAGAGGGGTCTGGAGTACCCCAGGCAGAGGGAAACTTTTTAGAAATGTGAATTCTCAGGCCCTGCCTCAGACCTTCCAAAATAGAAACTGGGGTTGGGGCTCAGCAAGTTGTGTGTTTATTTACATGTTTGTTATACAGATCTTCACAGCTTGTACGTTGCGTTTTAACAAATCTGATGTGCTCTTAGTTTGGAAACCACTGACTTCAACCTTTGTAATCCCAGGCAGTCCTGCCTCCTCACCGCCAGAGGGCACCAGCAGCTGCGCTTTCCTCCCTGCAACTGCCAGCTTTTAAATTTTCTAAGGACCCGCAACAGACATTAAGAATTTGCTAGACTGTCTTTTTGAAAAGTAGAGAGTAAATGATGATATGCTGGAAATTATTGGCTAACCTTAAATGCCATCGTGTTTGGACCAAATTGTGCTGTCTTTCTAGTGCTTGCTTCACTGCGGGCCCGGTGTGATCTGATGGCAGTAAAACATACTGTGCTGCAGTTGACAGTGCTGGTTTTGTTTGGAACATAAAGGAATATAAAAGCGTTGGGGTCAGAAACAAAGATTGTCTCCTATTAAAAGTGTATAGTCTATAAAGAGCAGGATACAGCTCCACTGTGTCCTTTTCCTCCTTTTCCTTCCCCAGGTGGTCCCTGATTTCTCACCTCCATGGGCAGCGTCCCCTGAGCTGAGAGCCTGGCTGTCCTCAGTGACTCACCTCTGCCCTCTCCCTGTGACTACTCCTCTTTTGCTATTTTCAAATCAACTGTACTGAGGTATAATTTACATACAATGAATGTACTCATTGGATGTGTTCGATTCATTTTAAGTTCAGTGAATTTTGACAAATGTAGCCACCACACCGTTGATTTGTTTGTAATGGAAATTATCTACACAATTATTTGCCTCTTCTCCCATCCACCCTTCAAATATTATCTTTGGCTGCGGCGTTAGCACCCGAAGGACTCTAAATGTGCAGGCAGAGCCTGGTGGGCTCCAGGCAAGGAAGGCTGTCTTGGAAGTGCCCTTTGGGCCTCCTTGCGAGCTTCCCATAGGAGGACTGGGGTCTAGGAATGACTCAGACCTCAGAGATTTCTCTGAGTAGTTTGCAAAGCCCCCAGACATGCATGCCAAGGATCTCCCTGATATTCCTAGACTGCGCTTTCTGTTCACAGAACTTTGCAGGGTTTTTAATATGATGTGATTAAAAGGACGGATTAGGTTTTTAGAACTAAAAGTAACTTCCATTAAATTCTGTTTCTTTTTTTATTTACTTGATTATAACTGTGCTGTTACCCAAGACAGCTGTAAACATGACAATGTATTCATTTGACAATTTATTAAGCATTTAAACTCTGGATGAGTCAGTGTCAGTGTGAACAAGACAAAATCCTGGCCCATGGAATTTACATTCTGCTGGAAAAGACAAGCAATAAACAAATAAGCATGGAATATAGTGTCAGGAGCAAGATAAAGCAGGGGAAGGGGGTAACCAGGGCGTGGGGCAGTAAGATGGGAAGGTTTTCCAGATGAGATCGTCAGGGAAGTTCTGAGTGAAGGAATGGCATTCGAGCAGAGATCAGAATGAAATAAGTAAGTGGACGCATCATGAACTATCTGGGGATGTCTGTCCAGGCAGAGAGAGGAGCTAGTGCAAAGGCCCTGAGGTGGGAGTGATCGCCTGGGCTTCTACGTGGAGAAGACAGAGGAGTAAGGCTGGAAGCTGGGAGACCCGTCAGGCGTGTCTGTGGTTGTCTGGGCATGAGTTGGAGGCGGCTTGAGCAGGGTGGGAGCGGATGTGGTCAGACCCAGGACGTGCCTGGAAGGTGGGTGGCCAGCATTCGCTCCTCCGTCAGATGAGTTAAAACCTCTCTAGTTAGAGAGATGGCTTCAGGGATTCTCTTAAATTCTGTCTCTGTGGAATATATTATTACTTGAAATAATTATAACCTAGGAAAGACTATAGCTTCATATTCACCCCTGTATTCAATACACTTTGCCAGAAGAGCTCGCACACATTTTATTGTTTTTCTTGCCATTTATTAAGTATTAACTGTGCCAACAGCTAAGAACCTTCTTAGGGCATCCAATCCTCTCCACAGCCTTCTGAATTAGGTATTATCCCCATTTTTGTGAAAAGAAACTGCAGCTCAGAGGCGCCAAGATACTTGTCTAACCGCACATATCCTAAGATGTTTGTCTTAAGGGCAAAGGGTCAGAGAGACGTTCTCCTTACAGGAAAAGACCCCAGAGGGGAACATTGCCAGGAAACAGATGGCCGCAGTGTGCCAAGGGAAATGGGCTTTTGCAGGATCATAAAGGAAGTCTTAAAACTTTTATGGTGTCAATGATAGAAGTTGAGCAGCGTTTCTGTTGCTTTTGCATGTGGAGATGTGCAGGGAGGAAAGCCCGTGCTGAGCGGGAGGCCTGCCTAGAGGCGTCTCTCCTTCAGCAGTGTGTTTCTGAGGCCATCTCAAGAGACTGAAGTCCGCCACCCACAGGCTAGCTGCTTTGGTTTCACTTGCTGATAACAGAATGTGGCCCCCTGTCCCTTCTGTGAGTGGCCCCCCCAGAGTCACCCCAGGGATCCCACCCACGAGGGCCACCCAGCTTCCCATCAGCAGGGATCAGGGCCAGAGCCTTTGGCTTGCCCTTTGCTTCTGCAAACTTCCGCTGAGCACCTGAGACATGCCAGGAGAAGAGCTAAATGCCAGGAAAATGAAAACAAGAAAGATGCCATCCCTGCCCTGGAGGAACTTGCGGCCACTTTTGGGTACAGCAGAGCACCTTGGCTCTGCCCAAATAGGACCACTCTTAGGGCACTGGGAGCTAGTGACTCTTGCGGCCACCTTTTAGCAGTTATCAATAAGCTCAAAGACCTTTATTTCTCGACTGAAGGAGAAAGCTTTTTGGGAGAGTTGGGCGGGGTGTGAGGACACTCCACAGGACAGAGAGGGGTTTGAAGAGGAAGGAGGAGATGGCTTGTGTTCATCTGCCACCCTCTGCCTCCACCCCTCCGTCACCCAGGTGACTGACTTCCTGGCCCAGGTGGCCACAGCTGAAGGGGCAGCTTGGGAAGATGGCCGATGGGGACCACAGCACCACTGGGGCAGCGTGAGATACAGAGCCTTCCCCAGCCCCCCTGCCCTGCACCCAGGGAGCACAGGTGGCCCCAGGGCAGGGCAATGGCCCTGGAAGGCACTGACAGTGCACAGTGGCCAGTGTCCCCTTTGCTGGCTTGTGAGCCACCAACTGTCAACCGGAGGAAAAGGGAAGAAAGGGTGCGGGCTTGTCCTGTTCACAGGTGAGGTGCCTCCAGGGTTTCCCTGAAGTTGCGGGGGTGACTGTGAGGGGCAGCATGGTCCTGCAGGCTGTTGTAATCTGGGTATCACTGTTAATGGGCCTGAGTTTTTGTTCACGGTTTGGGAAGCCAGGGCACTTGGGTAGCAGAGTGTGCGTGTGCCTGGTCTTGTGGTACTCGTAGCTCTCCGTTTGTCAGGCAAAGAGCAAAGACCCTGACTGGGTCACCTCCTGTCATCCTCCACCAGCCCCACCAGGTAGTGCCACTATCGCTTCCACTCCACAGAAGCTGAGCTGGCACCTGCCCCAGTCTCCCCGCCAGCTGGACAGGTGCCAGGAAATGGGCCAGGCCACCTGACCCCTTGGTACCAGTCCACCCACCTCCTATCGCTTCCACTCCACAGAAGCTGAGCTGGCACCTGCCCCAGTCTCCCCGCCAGCTGGACTGGTGCCAGGAAATGGGCCAGGCCACCTGACCCCTTGGTACCAGTCCACCCACCTTGACATGTGGCTTAGGAAACACCCACTCCTGGAAAAGTTCCAGCCCCGAGCACAGGGCTGGGGTCTGAGTGCAGGGCTTTATTCTGAGTCCTCTTTTTTCCCTTTGGAAACAACTATTCTTTTTAAAATTTCAGCTGTATTGAGATAGAATTCATATGCCATAGACTTCGCCCATCTAAAGCGAACAAGTCAATGGTTTTCAGTTTATTCGCAGAGTCGTGCAACCATTACCCCAATCAATTTTAGCTGTTTTCCCAACCCCCAGAGGAAATCACGGGCCATTGGCCATCACTCCGTTTCCCACAAACGTCTTTCTCCAGCCTGCGACAGCCACTGATGTACTTTCTGCGTCTGTAGCCTCACCTGTTCTTGACCTTCCATATAAAAGGAATCATATGTGACCTTTTGTGTCTGACTGCCTTCACTTAGCATATGTTTTTAAGGTTCTTGTATGTTGTGGCATGAATCAGTACTTTATTTCTTTTTATTGTCAAATAAATTTCCACTGGATGGATATACTACATTTTATTTATTTACTCACCGATTGGTGGACATTTGGGTTCTTTCTACTTTTTGATTATAAATAATGCTGCTATGAACGTGTCTATGTATTACCTCTTTATTGCAAACAATGCAAGTACAACCAAAAAGTACCAACAACAAAAAAAAGTTAGAGCCACCTGAAATCCATCCTCTAGAGATAATAGCTGTCATCGTTTGGCAAACATCTTGCCAGGTGTCACCCCCTTTCCAGCCTCAAAAAAACTATGCAAACCTTTGCCTTGAGGCAGGCCCAGCCTCCTCAAATCTCATGTGTCATGCAGGAGGCTGACATCACCCACAGACCTTCTGAGGGCTCAAAGCCCACCTGAGGTCCTCTGTCTCAACCTGTGCATCCAAGCACCGGGGTCCAGGTCTGCCCTAATCCAGAGAGCCTCTCACTGGCCCCTTGATTCCGGTACCTTCTCATCAACACCCTCTCCTTGTTTGCCTTTGTCTCAGGAGAGCCCTCGACCTTTGCAGAGCTGTCGCACCCCACGGTGTTCATCCAAGGGTGGGGTGCAGAGGAGGCAGGGAAGAAGCAAATGGGCTAACTTCCTTGTCTCTCTTCTGAAGGAGCCTGAAGTTATGATTTGTGATTTCAATTTTGATAATAATATAAATGTGTGTTTAATAATTTTTACAAAAAACCTTGAGGAACCACTAACAGAATTAAAAACAGGATGTCTACTTTCCAAATCACTGCAGAAGATAAAAGCAAGCACAACGGTCTACAGAAAAAAATTTAAGAAGGAACAAAAGAATGAAAGAAGAGAAGCTTAAAAACAGAAAATCAAAATTAAGATGAAGATGTTGGCCCAAGCATAAGAAATAATGTAAACAACCTAGGTCTCCTTCTTAAGCGGCAAAAGTTCTCAAATTACATATATTTTAATCTGATGCATTATTTAAAAAAAACCTAGATTTTAAAACATACACACACAAAGGGGGAAAGAATCAAAGCTTGGGCAAAGATATCAAGCACCAATAAAAATACATAAGGCTGATAATGTTCACATTAGAGACAAAAGAATTTTCAAGGAAGTGCGTGCTACAAAAGGAAGGAACTCCGTAAGTGAAGGTAACTACTTATCGGTGCAGGCATGACTTCTGCCTGGTCTCTTACAGGCACTTCCTTCCCCCATCAAAGTCAGGCATGGCCAAGTGACTTATTTTGGTCTATTAAAGTGTAAGTGTAATAGTGAGTGTAAGTGTAATTTGGTGAGTGTAAGTCTCACATGTCACATCTGGGTAGAAGCCCTGGATTGTGTGACCTCTGGCATGTTCTCTTCCCCCACGTTGATTTGGAGGTGCACCACTGGGCCATCATGGGGACGAGGTGCCTGGAGGTGCCCACACCCACAGCAGACTTCGTATGAGCAAAAAACAAATCAGTATTTTAAGCTGCAGAGATTTGGGGGTTGTCTTTTACAGCAGCATAACCTCACATATACTGTTTAATACATACTGAATCTTTATGTACTGAATAACTACTACATAACTATTAAAATATAAGGATAAATAGGAAAAACAAAACAGTGCATTTTTCCAACATCATTATAAGTCTTCAGTGAATCAAAACCAGGGTCAGAAGATTTGGCTGGCCATAGTCATACAAAAGGTAAACTGTTAAATATTTACAAAACTTCAAACTGTATACATCTTATTTTTGAAGTAGCCATGTACCATTTACAAAATTGATTAAAATATAAGAATCAATAATTTAATAAAGCAGAAGGTATATAAGCACTGAACCCAACCTCAATAATGTGAATTAAGCAAAAATTAAATCCTACTTGTTAGGAAAAAAAAAAAAAAATTAAGTCAACAGACTGTTTAGAATATAAGAAAAGTGAGAATGCTGAATATCAAAACTTTGGGATGTGGATACAGACATACTCAGAAATAAGTGTGAAATTAAGCATTTAGAAAAAGTACAGAAAAATGTTAAAGAAACTAATATAAATAACATTAAGTAATAAATATATATATAAATATGCAAAAACAAACATTAGAAAATAGCAAAATTATACGATTAATTTAAGAGCTTGTATTTTTTTTCAAAAATAAAGTTAATGGGGCCGGCCCGGTGGCGCACTGCTACAGTGCGCCGCTTGGGAGCGCGGTGGCGCTCCCACCGAGGGTTCGGATCCCACATACAGACCGGTTCCCGCTCACTGGCTGAGCGAGGTGTGGGCACAGCCCCGAGGGTTGCGATCCCGTTGCCAGTCCCGGTCCAGTAGGGGCGCGACACTGAGGGTTGCAATCCGTTGCCGGACAAGAAAAAAGACAAAAAGGAAAAAAAATAAAAATAAAAATAAAATAATTAAAAAAAAATAAAGTTAATGAAATAGTTGAACTTTTTAAATAGTTGTGTTCCTCACAAATCTGAATGTAATTTATTAAACATTTCCTGGCTCCAGAGCTGTTTTTGGAGGGGGCTACACGCAGGCGGCATCGAGGCAGACTGACAGCACTCCAAAGCGAGACCAGCAGACAGTGTAAGGCCAGCATCAGGAGGAACCGACGCTAAGAAGGTGCCTGAGAGTGATCCGCAGACCCGGCCTCACCTTATGGCCTACGGACCCAGTGCCTCCGCGAGGACTGAGCAAGCAGCATCCTCTCTCTGCTCTCTGGGTCTCCACTCAGAGCCCCAGGCTCTGTGCCACCCGGAAGCTGGCCAGCTGTCCTGACCTTGGCGATGCTCCCAGAGACAGGGAGGCTGTGTTCCTGCCATTTCTGATCAACTGCCATTTTCCCAACATCTTACTCCAATTAAGTACAGATTGCAAATCTCAAAAATAACCAGGTAAGATGTGACATTCACAGACACCTTCAGGATATGCAGAGAACAGAGCTCTGAGATATATCTGTGGAAGGATCTAGAGGAAAGTTTCAGCACACTGTGGTGCTTTCTAGGTAGAATGCAGGAGGATGTAGTCTCTATGAATCAGGAGCTAAAATGAAAAGACAAGAGTGAGATCAAAAGGGAACCAAATGAGATGAAAGGGGGAAAAATCAGATATGGAAAACTTACAAAGAAATGAAAAATGCAGTGCTGAGCTCAAGGCCGCATGGAGACAGTTAAGAACAGAACTGGTACAGTGGGAGTTCGAATCAGGGATGTGAGAACAGACTGAAATTCTAGAATGGGACTGAGAATAGACCATAGGGGTGGGAGTGGGGACAGGGACGTCTCCCTGTGCTGGGTTGAGGGGGGCTGGTCTCCGGCCGGTCGGCCGTGGGGGGAAACTGACTGGGGCTTACTGGGCACCCTTTCTGCATCTGTCCAGGGCCTGGACCAGGATAGGATAGAGAGCATCAGGCAATCTGCCACCAGAGAGGAGACACTGTTGACTGGCACTCCCTGCGGCGGGGAGGGGGGGACCAGTGACCCACCAGACAAGCCCAGTAAAGCTATGAATGTGGGGCCACTCCCAGAATCGGAGCTGCCGGTTACACTTCGGATCCAGTCACTCCTGTGTCTCCAGCCATCAAGGCAAGGAACTGCCTCTAGGGAGGTGATGTCAGCCCCTGCACCTGCTGCCAGGCCTCGGCCCTGCGGGAGAGGTGCTGGACCCCGCGCCTCAATACAAGGCCGCCTTGTGCTGGTGATTCCCTTTGCCTCCTGTCACCATCCTGTCTGGCAGGCTGACACCTGCAGGCCACATTACCCTTGCTCCCTTGCTGGCTGGCCTCTGGGTGGGTTTAGCCAATTGGAGCACCGGCAGGAGGCTGGAGGGGAAGGGAGAGAGAAGGTGGGGTATTTCTCCCTCATTCAGCCCTGCTTTAGTGACACATTCCTGCAGAAGCTCCTGCCATGGCACAGCTCCTGCCGAATGAGCCTCCACCCAGCTCCCATGCAGGGGACAGCCAAGAGCAGAAACTGGCTGCCCACTGGGCGCTCCCTCTCAGTGCTCACACCTCTGGAAAAGTCACCTCATTAAAGCCTCTTCATGTCAACCATCTGAGTCAGATTCCATTTCTGTTGGGACCCTGAAGGTTGCTTCCTCCCCCCTTATCGGCCCTAACTCAGGGTGGGGGCTGCTCAATGTGCCCCCTACCCCCACTGCCTGGGCTGAGAGCTCTTCCTAAAGCTCTGATCACCCCCAGAAGCCCCCTGCTTGTGTGCATCTCCCACCCCCCTTGGGGTCACAGCTATCATGGGAGGATCCCCTACTAGTGCAGTGGGGGGAAGGCAGGCTGCTGCAAGCACTTGACTGGCCACGGGCCGGGTGGCACTGCTCTGTCTCCGTGGTAGGTGCCCTGCCTCTGTGCCAGCTCTCAGAATAGGAGGGGACTTCCAAAAGCTCATGGGAAGATTTGTATTATCTTTTAATTCTATTTCTCCATGAACTTTTGCAAGTCCCCTAGTAATGCCCTCAAATGGGCTTGGTAGGCTGGGCCTTTCCTCCAGGCATGCTTGGGAGCTCAAGGTGGGGCTCCTGGGCCTTGTCCTGCCAGGCCAGGCTTTCACATGTCAACAGCTACAGCAGCAGGGGCCAGGCAGGCTGGAGACTCCTCCCCATTGCCCACCCTGACTCCCCTAACAGTGAACACTTTAGCCAAGGGAATGGCTTCCTCTGGGACCCCTGAGGCCTTCCAGAACCTGAAATTCTCCTTGCTTCTGCTGTACACTGGTCTGCCCAACCCAGCTAGCTCTCTGCAGAGGTGTCCACCCTGTATGAGAGGACTGGGACTCCAGCGAGTGCCATTCCTGGGGCCATTTCTACAAGTTGATCCTGGCTGTCGTTGTCACTGCAAGTGGGAGAGAAGCTGCAGGTCCTCCAGCAGCTTGGAGATGAGATGCCGTGGTGAGGATGGAGGCCAGGACAAAGACCGGAGGGCTGGAAACTCTTGGGTAACACCACCTGGGTGATCTCTGGAGGTTTCAAAACACTTCCTGTTCTTATTGAGTATTTGTCAATTCTTTCTGGCTTTCCAGAAGAAATCCCTCACTGAGACGATGCGTCCCAGTCGCTGCTGAGGAGGTAGTCTCAGGACTTCGAGTTTAGATCTAAATGGAGGACTGACTGTCGGGCAGTATCCCGAGCCGGCACCTGGGGAGGGCTGAAGTTGGCAGCAGAGGGTTGTGCCCGGCATGTCGTTTGCGAGCTAACACACGGGCTGAGAGCTACTGAAGAGGACAGCTCCTGCAGCTTGGGCCCAAGAGTCCCTATGAACCCAGGGGCTGCCCATAGGGAAACCTTCAGCTTCTGGTGGTAGCTCCCTAGATCCCAGAATTTGTCATCCCTTCTGTCTCTGTGCTTTGAGAAGATGCATGGGCCTCACCAGCAGCAAAGCCCACAGTGTAAGCGCCACCTCCCCCTGCTCTCTCCCGGTTCTGCTGCACCCCTGTGGAAGGGGGTCTACACCGCCTGCCAGCACGGTGAGCTGAGGCACTGAGTGAGGCCTGAGTGCTGGCGTCCCCCTGCCCCTGACTCAGGCATCCGACCGTTGAGCCACCACGGCAGGAGTGAGACAGGAAGGCAGCCACGTCCCGAGCTCAGTGAGTTTGTCCCAAGAAGGGGGGGCTGGAAACATCCCTGCGGCACGGGCGGGAGTTGAGGGGGTAGGAAGGGCCCTAACTGCAGCTGGAACACATCTTAAAAGCTGGTCACTGCATGTTGGCACCCACCTACCTGAGAACCTGCTGCTGGAGGGCCACTTGGGGACAAAGGTCACCCAGCTCAGGTACCAGCAGAAAGACCAGGCGCTACCAAATACCACTCCTCCCACCCCACCCCAGTGACCATTTCCTTCTGGAACTCTTTCACAGGGCCACACTGCTCCCAGGTCCTCGGAGTGGGTGCCCACATCCTACCTGATGCAACCAGCCCGGGAGGCTCTTTACGTCCCTGCTCTCCCCTATCTGGGGACAGATGACAGGAAAGGCTGCACTAGATGTCACCAAACCAAGGATGTAGTGAGATTACCTCGGGATTTTAAAAAAGTTTCCTGCTGGTTTCAGGAAAGGAGATTCTAATCTAAATTATGTTCATAAATTCTAAATTATATTCATAATTTCACATTCAAGCCTCCACTAATTGTTAGTGGCTTCAAGTGAAAAGAAAAACCTTTGTCCCTCACAAAGCACACCACACTGTACAAATATGAAATGTGGTGATGGCTTCTCCCTGAGGTCCTGGGCCTCAGGCCCTCGCTGAGCGCGGCTTTCATATGAGGTGGAAACTGCCTGCACTACGCTTTGTGAGCAGCTCTAGAAACCAGTTGCTGAGACTCGTGAGGGGACCTGACCAATACTGCAAGATGTACCGAAACCTTCTAAATCTCCCTGAGACAGAGACAGGGCAAGCTTTCAGCTACTTCTTCCCCTAATAACAGAGAGAAGGTGGAGTAGAAGTCAGAGAACCCTAAGTCAGCTGAATTCAATTTTAATTTAATTCACGACATCTGACTTTCCAGCTGTCAGGGGCTTGAGCAGAGCTTCCTGACCTGGCAGAGCTAGTCAAAAGCACTTGGGACAAAATCCTTGTGACCAATCCTATCCTTGGAGACTAAGATTCAGTAGATGTGTGTGTGGGGGGGTGTATGGTGGGAGGGGGCAGGGGGACAGGAATATGTATTTTTACCAAGCTCCCCGGGGGATTCTGATACAAATACATCCAGAATTGGGAACCTGGCTGTGAGATCTATTTGGAAGCAAATGCCTTGTCTTCACATTCTCCCTCTGCCTCAGGCTATTGCCTAAAAAATAAATGCAAAAGGAAATAAAGACAGTTTTCAAGATGTTCATGGAATGACTTTTTTTTTTTACATTTTTCAACTAGTTAGGACAAAAACATTACAATGATTGACTCCTTTCATTTAGTTACATAAATAAAATTTTTATAAATATCTCTTTATAAACAATATAAATAGCTTTACAACATAAATACATTTATGCATGACATGAATTTACAAACAGCAATGTCTTACAGCTGGTTTTGTCAGTCTCTTAAAAACTGTCCCTTGTCATCAAGTCGGTGTAGGTGTGTGTGTTTCATGTATATAATATATATATAATATATAACTTTTTATTTTTCGTTTACAAAAAAAAAAAAACCCAAACAATAAAATCATATTCCCCTCCCCAAATAATAATAAAACAGCTGGTGTTGTGTATTCCCAGTACCAGGGAAAAAAAAAGAAATGTAAAAGCCACATTGCGTTGGAGGTGTTTCCAGATGCTGGAGGCTGGTGACCAACGATGACCTCAGCACGGTGGAGCAAGTTCCCAATCCTGAAACACACAGTGGACACAGGACACTCAGTTCTGGCCCCTTAGCTGAGAAAGTCCAGCCTGCAGGGCAGTTCTAGAACCTTCCTCCCTTTTCCCACAGCAGCATGAGGCAATGTTCCTTTGCTCTGCTGGTGTGACAAGGCCTTCCTGTAGAAGGGAAGGGGCCGGCCACTCCCTCTTCCCAGGCCTTCGTCTTCTGCTGTGCCCTGGCACTTGCTGCACCAGCACAGGTGGAACCAGCATGCCTGCCAGCCCTGCTCCTTCCCCTCAGTCTAACTACAGCTCTTGACTGTCCTTTGCACTTGGGGCTGCACAGAGAGGGAGAGAATGGAAAGTCCCCCCATCCCTTTTTTGCTACAACACAGACCCTCATTTGGGTGCTTGCCTCTGCTTTGTGTGTCTGGGTGACCATGGAGGGAAAGAGAAGAGAAACATCTGAGGAGTCAGGGATTCTGGGCTCAAATCCCAGCTCTGATGCGGCCTCCCCGGATGGCCCTGGGCAGCTTTGAGTATCGCTTTCCTCACCCATAAAATGAGATAATAGCCACCTCCCAGAGCTAGCTTTAAGATTCAACAGGGGCCACATATTGGGCATCAGCAGTGTCTGGGTCACCATTGCCACTCAGTAAACAGCACTTCCCTCCCTCGCTGGGGATGGCGGGGGTGGGTGTCTGGGTCCACGGTCCCCTTCAGAAGCAGAGGAAATGGTGTCTCACACCAGCCCTGGGGAAATGAACAGTCACGCTGGGTTTGGTGTGTTGAGAGTTGTCAGTAATTTGTTGAGGGCTGACTCAGTCCCTGCTAATGAGACTGTGAGTGCTCCAGGGCCCATCTCACACCAGCCCTGGGGAAATGAACAGTCACGCTGGGTTTGGTGTGTTGAGAGTTGTCAGCAATTTGTTGAGGGCTGACTCAGTCCCTGCTAATGAGACTGTGGGTGCTCCAGGGCCCGAGGAAGGTGTCCCTCCGAGAGCACGCACAGAGGGACCCCGGGCCTGAACGACTTGGTGAATTCTCCCCCAACTCCCTGTTCCAGCTGTTCCCTGTGTTTAAACAGATGACAGATGTCTGTGATGTTCCTGGAGCCCAGGGGCAGAGTGTTCATTCAGGTATCGGCCATACCCCTTCTCTGTTATTAGCATTTTGTAATGGAGACCTATAACCATCAGCGACAGTCATTACGGCAGTGCTTACAGCTGAAGTCAATCCCTGATTGAAGAAAGGGTCGCAACCTCAGAATAGTTTTCAGTAATGTGAAAAGTCTAAGCTGTCTTTCTCTTTTAAGCCCAGATAGTGACATATCCTGGGCATCTCCACCAGGAGACTGCAGGAACAGGAGGGGTGTTCCACTCTCTCATTGGATGGGGGGTGGCGAGGGTGGGCTTAAGAAGACTAAGGATATTGGAGGTGGGTGTCCATTGATGCTACGAGAACCTCCAGGAGCAGGATGAGCTCCCCTGGTCAAAGGGGTGGAGTCTCAGCCATCTGGATTCCTCCAACGCAGCATTTTGTACCACCCATCTGGCCCCACCTGGTACCCAGACCATGCCCCAAACAAGGCACCTATGGGGACGTGCATTCCGGGCACTAACCCATAGAAAGCTAACTAACATTTGTTTAGATTCTAAAGTTTGAGCTTGGTACTTAAATCACAAACTGAAAATTTGAGGCCTCGACTCCCATCTCTTTGTTGTTTAGACAGGAGAAAAGAGAGCAAAGACATTACAATGGGAGTTACCAAAGGCTGGCCCCCAAGGCTCAGAATGATTTCTCTCCCTGCAGGGGAGAGTCAAGCTCACAGACAAACGAAGCCTCTGCAGAATTGGGGAAAAGCACACACCTGGCTGCAGAGAGAGGAAGGGGGCCAGGTAAAACCTAGGGCAGGTGGGAGAGCCTGTGAGCTGCGGTGTGCAGGCTTCTCTGGTCACTGACAAATATTTCTCAGAGCCCCACGGAGGGCGCTGTGGATCCCATATCACCTTAGGACAGCATCTGGCCTTTAAGTTGCTCATGAGTTAATATGGGGAGGTGAATAGGTTCACACACAACTGTACCTTGGGTGAAAAAGTGTTCTGTGCTGTAAAAAGGGCTGAGGCAATGTGTTGGGGGGGGGGTGCTCTTGTTTCCTGCTGGGGGAAGACCTTGGACACTGACAAGGCTTTTTGGGTGGAGAGAGTAGCCTCCCCATGGCCTGAGGTGGGACAGGGTGTGGGACCAGCAACAGCTGCAGCTGGGCTGGAGGGAAGGCTAGGAAGCAGCAGGAACCGATCCTAACGCACGGGAATGCCAGTGTCAGAGACTGGGATGTTGTGACTCCACGGTGGGCAGCCGGAATGGTGAGGAGGGGAGAATAGCAGTGAGGATCTTTGCAGCAGTAAATTGCCACCATGCGGCACCTGGCAGGGGCTGACGGGCGGGGCACAGGTTTCCAGCCCTGGTGGAGAGAGAGGAGGCCACGCCAGAAAAAGGGAGCCCAGAGCACGGTGAGTGTGGGGGACAGGGTTGGTAAGGAACCCAGTTTGCTACATGTAAAGTTCAAGGTCGGAGCAAAAAAATAAGATTTATTTTAATCTCTTCCTTTCCCTGCCCTGAAATAGTGCTGCAAACACCGAGAGTCGCCCCTGGAGCCACAGGGCTGCAGCATCAGGACCCTGGACAGACCAGTTTGCCTACAGCCCAGGTGTAGAGAAGGAGCAAGAATCAGAGTGCCCCAGGCGGGAGAGCTTCCTGCTGATGCCAACTGAGGGCTAGTCTCTCTACTGGGAGGGGGCAGGTATTTCTCCAGGTCTGTCCCACTTCAGGGCCAGGAGGCTGTCGTTACCACTTGGCTGCACCGCACACAGTGGCTGGCAGATAAACTTACCCCGGGCTTGTGGGTGCGCCTTTCCTCCTCTGCTCCCACGGACCCTTGGTCTCCCATTCATTACCGCCCACCTCCATTGTCCAGCTGAGGTCAATGCTGCTAGTTCGCCTATGGCCCGGGGGTGGGTGGGACCCCACCAAGCCTGCTTCTGCTTCTCCAGAGGAAGCCGGGTGGGTTCATCCCGGCTGAGCCATTTCTGACCCAGCCAAAGTTCCCTGACCACTTTATCCTTTACTTTCTCCATCTGTAAAATGGGAGGATAAATGCCGGCGACGGGCAAATGCCCAGCGTACACTCGATCCCACGCAGGGGTCGCCTGGCTCCCCTCCAAAGGCTGGCTGGGAGGCGGAAGGGTCCCAGAGCCCGGGGATCAGCGGGCAAGCGGCCTGCGGGCGCGCCCGCGGCCAGGGTGGGTGGTACTCACCGCCGCCAGGGGTCGCCGCACTAGCACCCCAGGCCGCTCATGGAGCCGATCCGGTCCAGCTTGAGGCCGAAGCAGCCCTTGGACAAGCCCTTCTTGTTCTTATTACCCCCTTTGTATTTGCGCGCGTTGGGGTGCTCGTGCAGAAGGCGGGCCCACGCCGCCCGAGACTTGGTGTCCACGCGCAGGTCCCGGAGCAGCCGCGACCGGTCGCCCTTGACATTAGCGCCACCGCCCCCGGGAGCCTTGTCGCCCTTCTTCTGACCGCTGCCCCCAGCCTGGGGCTCGGCCAGCTCCTCCCCCGGCGGGGTTCGCGGGACCTGTCCGAGAAACGCATGGGCAGCTGAAGGGACGCTCGGTTGCAGCGCAGGGGACTTGGCAGGGCCCCTGAAGCTCCAGCCCGACGCTCACGCCTAGCGGGGTGTCCTTTCCGAGCCCTGCGCGCCCCCACCGATGCCGGACCGCCCGGCCCCGCATCCACCTGCCGCGCCGCCGCCGTCGTCCGCTCCCTGGGGAAGCCCCTGCCCTCCCCTCCTTCGCCACTTGCCGGCGGGCCGGTCTGGGGCAGGGGGGCTGCGCATGTGTCGACGTTCTCCCGAGGCCAGGGGAATAGGTCCGGGCTTCAAGGGCTCCCCGGCTCGCACCCGCGCGGGTCTCGGGGGTGGGGGCCGCCCTCCCGTGCTCTTTGCTCCCTCCTGCGCGCCGCCTGCTCCCAGGCCCCCAGCCTCTCACGCCCCTCAAAGGGCCGGCGTCCCCGCGACAGCACCTACCTTCGGCGGCGCCCCGGGCTTGGCTTCGGAGGGCCGGAGCGAGAGTAGCGTGAGCAGCAGGGCGCAGGCCAGCAGCCGGGAGAGGTGCATGGTGCCGGCGGGGTCGAAGGGCGCAGACCGGCGGCAGCGAGGGCGCGCGGGGCACCGGGCAGACGGGCAGCGGGTGCGGAGCGGGCTGGCCGGGCTGCCGGGCGAGCGCGGGTCCCAGTGCTGCGCGGCGCCGGCTGGGTGCGCTCTGAGCCCGCGGCTCCGCTTGCGCCTTTATA
>NW_007733190.1:38523-68743 GCF_000696425.1 Galeopterus variegatus | reverse complement strand
CCGCTTGCTCCTTTATAATCCAACCTGCCGCTGATGTCATCCTCCCGCCCACCCGGCCGCCCGGGCCAATGGCACCGCGCACGCGGCCGCGCCGAGGGCCGGGAGGGGGCCGCGGGGGCTCCCCCTCTGCCCCCACCCTCATCCCACCCCCGAGGATCCCGCGGCTAGGCGGGCTCACTCCGGGTTGCACGCGGACCTGCCAAGCGGCGCGCGAGGGAACTCCATTTGTAGCGCGCGCGCGCCCTGGCATGTCAAGCGTGGGTGCACTCGGTGCCCTGGGCACTCGCCTGGTCCTCAGCACACGCCCTCTACCTGGAAGGGACCCGCATCCCTCTGTGCAGGTGCAAAAGCAGGCTCAGAGGAATTAAGTCACTTGCCCAAAGTCACACGGCCAGAAAGTTGGCGCTGCCCGAAGTCCACGCACATCTGCCTTCTTGCCAAACTCTTCCCTGGGCACCTGACAGGCGCGTCCTGGCGTTGCGGCTCCACCTTTGAACCTGCTCGCCAGGGCGGGAGCGCAGACCGCACGGACGCCGTTAGGTTGGGGAGGCAGAGGATGCGGCTGGAGGTCCAGGCGGGAGGCGCAGGGAGAGCGGGGTTCGCTCGGGCCGCAGGGGGGAGCGCAGGGCTTCACGGCGGAGAGTGCAAGCGTTTCGCCCGCCGTGTGTTTTGAGAGCGAGACTAGAACGAGGGAGGCTGCGAGATCAGGCCCAAATACCGATGGCCCGTGCGTGTGTGCGGTGGCATCATGTGCCCGCCACCGTGGCTCAGCCCGGGTCGGCCGCGCAGAGCGTCCCAGGATCTGAGCCGGCGGGTGGCCTGCGTGGACCAGTGCGCGCCTGACCCGCCTGCACCCGCGCGAGGATCCGCGGCGTGGAGCATCTGCACGGGCTGGGAAGGAGCTTTACGCAGCCCCAAGACTAGGGTGGCCTCCGTGAGCCCTCACAGGTGGTCACCTTCGATCTTTTGGCCGAAGAGAGGTCGTGTCGAGACACGACGATGTGTCCCCGATGTTCACGACCCCTTCTCCTTGAGCTGGGCGTTTCGGTCCCTCGGGCTCTGGGGAGTCCCCCCTCTGTGGGCCGCGGAGGTGAAGAGCCGGGAAATCCAAGAACAGAGTGAGGTGCAGGAATCTATGATCCCCCTGCCGCGGAGCAGAACGCAGGCTAGAGAGGGTCGTCGCCACACGGGAGCGGTGGCGGTCCCCAGGCGTGAAGACGACCCCGCGGGAGGCGAGCGCCCACATGAGATTTGGGGGCGGGGGGGAGAGGAAGCTGCGCCTGAGGCGGAGAACGGCTGGAGTCTAGGGGGGCAGCGAGAACTAAGTGACCAGTGGTGGCTCTCACAGCAGAGCCTGCTGTCCTGTCAGCCCTCTCTGGGGTTGCCCCTTTCCACCCTCGCACCCTGAGTCGGGTTCCTGGTCTTCAGGAAGATCCAGACATCAGCAGGGCATCGTCTGTCAGTTCTGGCGAGTTGGCTCACCACCTCCATGCAGCCCCCCTGGTTGTCTCCCCACATGAACGCCCATGGAGTGGCACCACGTTTTCATGTGAGAAGAAAGGAAGAGGAGCAAGGAGGGAGAGGGAGGTGTCTCCAGGTGGGGTCTCCAGGTGGGCTGCGGAGGTTCCTTCTTTCTGCCTACGGGACCAAGAGGGATGTTACTTACCGGTCTGGAACTTCTCCGAGACTTGCTTTATCTATACCTGTTTCAAGAATCTGGCAGAGCTGGACAAATCGACTCTAGAGTCAGGCACTGGGCTGGTTTCCAGGCAGCAGCAGCCACATACTCTAAAGACCCTTACTAAGTGCCGATTGGAAGCTTCCAGTGCTTGTGACTACCTTCCTCTGCCTGAATGTCTGTGGGCTGCTTCTTCCTGCCTCTGGTGTCCCTGGACACACTTGGTGATAGCCTGGTGACTATCCAGGTCTCCTCTCTGCTTGAGCTTTAAGCCTAAATTAATAAAACTGATGCCCCCACCGACAGCGGCAGAGCCAAAACCGTGTACTCCACTTCCCTTCCTTGGACAGGGGATCTGCTGGTGAGCTGCTACTTCTGACCCCTGGGGTATGGTCATTTAGAGCAGACAGACCCTGGAAGAGTAAACTGCAGAGTGAGGCTTCCCTGGGGGAGGTTGTGCCGCGGCTTCTGCTGAGCCAAGGCCTAGGAGTGGGGTGGGCGGGAGTCCAGGACTGGGCTGGAGAGACCGTCATGGAGGGAAGTAATCTGCACAGAACTGCCTTGGAGACTAAGGTTTCCCTGCACGGGGAGCTGCAGAGGAGGCGCTGTATCCCTCCTGGCTCCCTTCTTCCTGCTTTTCCCTCATGAACTCTGCTGCTTCTGCTTCCAGCCCCAGGGGCTGGCAAAGTTGGACCCACTGAGCAGTTGAATATGAGCTGTTCAAGGCACTTTCCTGACTGCTCAATGTTAAAACTCCTCCTGATGGCAAAGGAGGGAAAAACTCCTGATGGGCCTCAGGGACCTGGCAACTCTGTAGGGAACCCTGTCATTTGTCACTTATCCACTCCAAGTATTCACTGAGCCTCCCTGCAGCCTGCAGAGTTCCATCCCAGCAGGGAAGAACCCCCAGGAAACAGACACTGGCTTTGTAGGCTGAAAAGGATGACAGGGCGGGGGCAGCTGGGCTGAGGCCACCCCAGGAGGGCTCCTCCCGCAGCCTGGCCTAGCAGGGTGGGCTTCCTGGAGAAGGACAAAATCTGTGCTGAGCCTGGAAACACAAGGAGAGAAGGGAAGGGAGGAGAAAAACCTAGATGGAAAACAGAGCAACCCCTTTTGGGCTCACACTGGAACATTCCAGAGCCTGGGCTGAGAGGGGTGCTGTACAAGAAAAAACAAAAGAGAGGCCTGGCTGAAGGGAAGGAGCGAGGCTGTGAACCCCACGTGCCCAGTCCTAGGGAAGGAAGGCGACAGCTTCCGGTGGGGGGCCCAGAGGCAGGAGATGTCAGAGCGACGCAGGGGCAGTCTTCCAGGAGTGGGAGCCCACTGTGTTCTTGGGGTGAGGAGGGCAAGTAAGTTTATGGGGTACAGGGAAGATGAGGCAAGGGGGAGCTTGCCCCAGCATCTTTGCTCCCTCCTGGCCCTCTGATGGGTGGGGACAGGCAGAAAAAGACCCCATTCTTGTGGGCCCCTCTTCACTTTCCCCTCCTTTAAGAAGGGCCCTGCCTCGGGACAGGCGGTATTCAGTCTAGCAGCAGGACGGGATGGAAGGCAAGAGTGGTCGCTGGTCAGGATGCCTGGGGTGAGGAGGGTGTGCCTGACGGCTTCTGGGGGGGCTGGGGAAGGGGTGGCTAAGACAGGATTGCCCTGCCCGGTCCCCAGGAGGTGGGAACAAGCTCCCCAAGGAGCAGCGCCCCCTCCTGGCCTGCGGAGACAGGGGAGGATTCTCAGGCACACAGGAGGGGAGGACCACTGAGCGACCCATCTGTTTTCTCTGCAATTATTTCATCCCGCGGCCCCCTTCCAGCTGCATAACTTCTCAGAGAGGACACTAAACAGGCCGTGAGCTGTTCTCCGGGAGGCCGGGTAGGGAAATCGCAGCGGGGCCTTGGCCAAGTCCCATCACTGCGTGGGGCCTTCAGTTTCACCACCTGTAATTGGGAAAAGGCCATCCTGGCCTCCTAGACAGGGGCAGAGGGAATCCAGAGGCCTGATGAGAGGCTTCCGCCCCCTGGCTGGAGGCAGCAGGAAGCAGCTGAGGCAGGAGAGAGATCTGAATGTTACTGCACGTACACACACACACACACACACACACACACACACACACACGCGCGCGCGCTCTCACACACACACACACGCTCACACACACACACACACACACACACACACACTTCCAGGCAGAAGGACCCTGACAGCCCCTGACATTCCCCAGGGCCGTTTGGTGGTTTCAACCCACAGAGGACACAGAGACAGGCCTGGCCAGGTCTCCCTGAGCTTGGCACCCTCCTCCAAGAGTCCTGCACCTACGAGCCTGGCCTTAGGACCAGAGCTGGAGGCCAAGGAAGCGTCATCCCTCCTTGGCAGGCCAGAAATTCCAAGAAAGCTTAAGCTCGTCATGCCGTGAATCTTTGACCCCAGGACACCCCCACCTGATGAGCCAGCTGCCCTCCTTCCCCTTTCCCAGGGGCCCTGCCAGCACCTGCTCCAGATGGCCTCCAACCCCACTGTCCTACGCAGGCCCATGACGTCAGAGTTCATCCCTCCTTTTGTTTTTTCCCTTGTGCAAAAGAAAAGATAGATCCTTAACAGATAGGCTCAGTTCCCAGGGGGAACAACTGCTCCCCATCTGGCTGTCAACAGGCAGGTGAGGGGAGCAGGGGCTGAGACAGTGAGGAGGGTGATGAGGGAGATGGGCCTTCCTAGCAGGAAACGGCTCTGCACCGCAACCTCAGCACGGAGCCTGCACCAGATGCTTGCAGAGAGAATGGATCTGCTGCCAGGCTCTGTGCCCTGGGGACAAGGACTTGCCTTGGCGGGGCTCTGGTAAAATGTTGGCCAGGTGGAGCTTTTCCCAGCAGTGGGCCACGCCTTCGCTGCTCCAGGGGGCCCTGCAGTGAGCCCACCTTCTTAGTTTATACCTAGAGGAGTGTATCCATTGTCCGGTATTGGGACACCTTGTTTCAGATTTTGGTGTAGGCGACAGTCTTCAAGGAGGGGGCTTCTCCCTGTGGATAGAAGGGACCCCAAGTGTATGACAGAAGCACCTTAACTCAGCACTTTCTCAGGAGGGCTCATGGGCTGGGTTCTGGGATCCAGCTTGAGAAAGCCACATATCTGGGTTTTCCAAGCCAGAAACTTCTCTGCAGATTTCTGCACTGTGAGTACGTGATCACCCACTGCTCTGTAGTGAATGGTCGATTTCTAAAATGAGAATGACAAGAAAACGCTAATAAGAAAGAGATGTGACCAAGCCAAATGCTAACGAGAGCAGGAGGGAATATGCATTTTGCAATTTGGGTTCCACAGGGATTGGAAAATACTTTAAAGGCCGAAGAGCATACATTGTTTGAAAAACCACCATTATGCCTGTGTGAATGGTCTTTGGGCCCAATGTGCAACACCACACAACACTCCTCCCCCCAGGACTGCCCAGGAAGGTCCCTTGTGTCCCAGCGTGGGCTTGGCAAGGAGAAGAAGGGTCCTTCCCCACAAATGATGTCCTGTTTTGCTTGTGGGAGAAATAACCTAAGAGAGGAAGTCCCAGCTTAGAGTTGGGTGGGGCTCAGAACTTCCTCTCAAGCAGCTGAGGATCTTGGTCTCCCGGAGGTGGTCAGGAGGAGTGGCAGTGTCTGTGCGGAATGGGCACTTCGGTGGTGTCTGCCACCTGGCATCTCAGCCTATTGGGGAAGCGGAGGTGCCAAGTGCTTGCTGATCCAGACACCCTCGCCACCCACGCATGGGTGTGTGGCCTGCAGTGCCCCGATCCCAGTGTGCCAGCCCTAGGCTTCAAACCAGGTGCCATTGTCTCAGAGGAGCCAGATCTGTGGGGAACGCTCTTAGACACACTACAGGAACAGTTCTTGGGGCAGGGTGGCGGTGGTGGTAGCATCCACTGTCCTGTGTCAGGGTTGCCGCTGATACAAATGTGCTCATAAATGTTGGCACCTGGACACATTCTGCAGCTCAATATAGGGGACTGGTCCTAAGTGGGTTATTTGAGCCTTCCTGACTGCCCAGTGCCCTTTCGGCACGTTCCTGTTCTAGCGCACTTAGCCAGTGTCAGTCTCTATGGCCTACAAGTCAGCCCCTGAGTGGTCCCCAGGGGCCCACGCCCTCGGTGCCCACGGCTTGACTTCTCCAACATTTCATTCTCGGAACAGCCGGTCTGCCAGAGCCCCACTGTCCCCACAGACAGCTCCAGATGTGAAGGCGAGGCCACCTGGGTGTGCCCCTGTCTCCCTTCCTCATTAGTGGATAGGAGGGCAAAAGGCACAACGTGTGGAGAGGCAGAGTGAGGGTCCGGGTGGCTCCCCAGGGACTAGCAAAGCAAATCATCACGACAGTACTCAGTGATCGGGTCCAGGCTGGCTGGGCTGGCACTGTTGTCTTTACGAACCATGTTTTTAATTGTTTTAAGGGGATGAATAAAAATATCGCCCTGCCCTATAGAATTAGATTGTTCTTGACTGTGGCTCACAGGCTCGCAAGGGAGTGCTAACTTAGGCAAAATGAATGCGACATATGCTCACACACGTTACCAAATTAAGCAAATATTTCTAACTTCAGCACCTTCTTACCCCATTAGATCCAAATGTGTTTCTCAAGCAGAGCAGGCTTCACTGAGCTAAGAGAAACAGTGTGGTAAGTGAGGTGTTATAAGAAAATCTAGACAGCTGGGTGGTGGCTGGGCCAGGCAGGGGGTGGGAGGGCTCCGGGTCTGCATGACACCAAGGTCACAGGAAGTAGACTCAAAGGGGCTGAGTGTCATATTCTGGACAGACTGGCCCCAGGCCCCAGATGCTAGACCCTGCTTAGACCCTAAGCATGCTACCTTCTCTTTGTCCCCTCAACTTCCCCAAATGCCCCAGACCACAGGACAGTGGAGCGGTGGTCAGACTGGGGTGGTATGGCTGGGTCTACTCACTGAGAACCTCTCAGGAGGTGAGGCTCCTGGAGAGGGACGTGTGACACTCAGGATCGGTTTTTGGCAAGAAGGGCCTGGCCAGGACCTGAAATGATGTGGAGTGGCTGGTCATCTTCTCCAGAATACAACGACTCTGCAGAGCCCCAAGGCTGTGCTCTCCCTGGGACTGTGCCTGTTTGTTCCCACAGATTTCTCCCCTGGTTCAGCACAGACAGCCAGGGCTCCAGCCAGGGAGGCCTCAACTTCCTGAGCACGTCATTATCACAGCCTTGACACCACCAAGGCTTTCTTCTCCCCCTCTGTCAGCTTCTTGGGGAACACCTTGGTGCAGCCCCTGCCCACTGCCTGCCAAACTGTAGGTGCTCAGTAAATGCACGGTGACTGAATGCCAGCACTGCACCAGGCCTCAGGGACAGCAGGGACAGAGGCAGCCTCTGTCCTCACAGGAGAAGGTGCTGGCAAAGGGATCAGCTACCCCCTTTTGCAGATGGGGCTATGGAGGCCCCCACCGGCTCCATGATCTGCCCTCAGCCACACATGGGGCTCAGCAGGCCTCCCAGGCCTACCAGGGGAGCTGGCCAAAGTCCAGTGAGTCATGGGGACCGGGCTGGGGAGCCAGTGCCCCTGCCTCCTCACAAGAACATCTGCTGAGAGGAGCAGCTGTCTCCACCCTGCGCCGAGCGGGCTCCCGTGGGAATGTGGTGTGCGGCTTGGCAGACAAACCGGCAGCTCCTCTGCCACCGTGGCCATTTGCGGGGTGGAGGGGGGAAGAGTTCTGGGGCCTTTGTTGTATTTGTCAGTGGTTGTTTCACTGGGGTCTCAATGTCCCTCCTTTCCATTCTTTCCTTTTTAATTTCTAGGAGATGTGGCAAGGATGGGACCAGACTGTTTGGGGATGTTGTGGCCGTGAGGTTTGGGGAGACAAAAGCTGTAGTGTCAGGAAACCAGCTCTCTCAGGTGGCCAGCCTGAACCAGGTGGTCTGAGCCCAAAGCTGGCAGGTGTGGGAGGGGGGCCAGGGCAGGGCTCTTAGAGACTGAGGCAAGAGGTGCCGCCCACAGGCAACGAGCAAGGCCAGGGGACCTTCTCTCTTCTGTTGTCCTTGACAGCAGGGCTGCTGGGACTTACCTGGGACTCCCAGCACCAGCAGGGGACCTGGCACACTTGGAGCCCCTCGTACATGAGATCGAGTGGACGAACCTGCTCTGACCTACCTGGAGAAACCCTTCCCTACACTAGCCAGCTGGGGTCCCTGAGGGCAGAACCTCCATTTCTACCTTGGCAGGCAAGGGTGGATCCTCATAGTTTTCTGCCCCCCACACTCCCTACCCCCAGTGCCTCCTCTGTTTGACACCCAACTGGGAGGTAGCCCCTGGGCTTGGAGCTGCTGCAGGGTCTGGGACTGGGACAGGAGAGAGAGAAACAAGGCAATGGCTTAGGCATGGGCAGGGCCTGGAGTCCAGGTGGGATCCACTTGGTCACAGTGACTGAGCAGTCTCCAGGTCATCACTGGGGGGCATGGCTGGGGAGGGAGAACCCCTGCAAACCCCCACGATGGAGGCTAAGCTCACACAATTCTCTGTTCTCTGTGGAACCAAAGAGCGGGACTCAAGGTAGCGTTGTCTCCTGGGGACAGGAGGCTGGGAAGGGAGCTGTCCCTGGCAGTTATCTGACCCCAGGAGGACTTTCCCAGCCACGATGAGCTCATGGGCACAAGCGCAGAGCTGGGTGGTGACAGGAAAGGCTTGGCAAATGTTTGCTGGAGACTTGGGGGTGTGGGCCTTTCACATGAGCTCATGCGATAAGACACTCCCCAGGCTTTGCCAGGCCAGGAGCCCGTGAGCAGCTGCTCCTGCAGGAGGCGCCCCTTCTGCTGGGCTGCCAACCTCTGCCCTGCACAACCCTTCTCTCACTTGCTTGGAAACCTCAAGCAAGCTTGAGCTTGAGGAATGCAGCATCGAGATGACCTGGGCAACGTTTAGGTGTAATGATGAGTGTATAGAATATTTATTCAATGTAATAGTGCAAGATAAACAGAAATGTCAAAACTAACAGCAAAATATGCAATTACCTCCATCAATATAACAAGACTTGCCTATTACTCTCCTAGGTTTTCAGATCCTCCCGGCAACTTTTGTGCCTAGTTGAAATCAAAGTGGACATAAGTATCTTATGTTCAACTTTTTCATGTAGCATGATTTTACATCACCTTTTCCGTGGATCTGCATAGTATGCAAGGTAATAGTTCGCAGCCAGGATTTGGGCTGTTTCTAGTATCATATGCTTACTAATTACACAAATATATAAATAGAGTTTTTCTCTTTTCTTTCTCTCTCTCTCTGTGTCCCTCTTTCCTTCCTATCTCCCTTCTCTCCTGTTCCTTCCCCTCCCTCCCTGCTCTTCCTCCTTTCCTGATATTGCTGGTTGAAAGGGTTCGATAGCACCAGCACTCTTTGTGGGTTGGTGGATATTTATCAGCGCTGTGCCAGTGGGCACCACCTGGTATGTATTTAGCGTCCTCTTTCCCAGCTCCTCTGCTAGGGCTGCGTCTTCATCTGTGTTCACTGGAGACCCTCACAATTGCCTTACATTGTCTCCCTCTAATTTTAAGGGCTTTCTGAAATATTTTTTATTAGATTGTTAAATATTTTGATATTATTATTTTTCATGTTTACCATGAAGTTTTCCTTCACAACATTGCTTTTCTTTGGGCTTGTATGCAGTTGTTTACAAATGTAAAAAATGTATAATATTCTCATGGCCTCCCATACTCTTCTTTAGTGACATGCTCATGTCGCTCTCGGCTCAGGTCTTCCCCCGCTGGGCCGTATGTTCTTGGAGGGCAGGAATCTGGTCTCTTCGGCTCCCCACTGCTCCCCAGCACCCAGCCTGAGCAAGTCCACTGCAGAGGCTGAAAGCGTGGGCCACGAAGTGGCTTTGATCCTTGTGAACTGGGTATTTTTACTGAGATTGTACAGGTGGGAGACCGAGCTCAGAAATGTTAAGTGCTTGAGTAAGCACCTCAGGTGGGACCGAAACTGAGTTCGGTCTACTCTGAAACCCATGCTTTGTCTTGACACCAGCATGTCAGCAGATAGGTGAACACGCACTTTTACATTCTTCTGTTGTGGTTTTTTAAAATGGTTGTGTGAGTGTGTGTGTGTGTATTTAACTAGTCCGGAACGTTTGTGGTAAACGGTGAGCAGAGATCTGCTATTCACATGTCTCTATTACCCATTTCCCATATGAATGTAATGATAATTATTTCTTTCATCATTTCATTTTTACCTGATTTATGAGATATTAAACCAAATAAATGTATTCACATCAGCTCTACTATAAAGTTTTGACAACTGCTCCTTATGTTCTATAAACTGGTAGGTATTTCCCCTGCTTTTGCCTTAAAATAAAAAAATTTCCTCAATAGTTGTTTTTCCATATAAATGTTACTATTTATAAAGTTTTGTAAAATTAATCTTAATTTTAATTAGTTGCATTTTGTTATCACATAAACTCTTATTACGTATTTTTAATTTTATTGCACTATGTTCAGAGAATATAACTTATAATATTTATGGGATTTGAATTTTACTGAGATTTTCTCTGTGCCTAAGTATATGTTGCTTGTATAAATATTTCATGGGCATTTAAACTAGGACCATTCTTTGTAGGGTACAAAGTTTATTATATGCAACTATATCGACTAATTTTTACATACTTATTTTTTGGCAATTGATTTGTAATAGGCTAATAAAAGTGGATAAAATCTGCATTTATTTGGTAAATGACTATTTCAGTACTTGTTTGGACGTTGTTTGTTTTCCTCTATGCAGCGTTCCCTTCTTTTAGGAACTCTCCCTCCGCTCCAACCCAGTGGTTTTATTGGAGTCTACCAATCTCAATGACCAACCTCTTTGATCACAGACATTTGCGCATGACCACATCTGGCCAGGCCCAAGTCCCTGAACTGGTCAGTGACAGAAACCCAGCTCCAGCTACAAGGGACTTTATTGGTTGCATAACCAGGAAGTCCAGTGAGGGGGGCTACTGGGTAGCTCAGGCACAACCAGGTGACTCAAGTGATGTCGAGCCTCTCTCTTTTCCCCACAACTCTTCTCCACCTCTATGTGACGGCCTTATTTTCTTCCACTGCAGTGGATCTTTCTCCATGTGGTAGGGGATGAAGGCAGGGAGGAGGGTGCCCTCAGATATCTTCCTCTGATGTCTAGACAGAGTCTTATAGAAGGACCAACTGATCCTGTTGGACTTGAGTTTCTAATCACTGTAGCCAGGGAGATGGTTTTTCATAGATTGGCCAGACTTGGCTCAAGTGCTTATGTTTGGGGGCCAAGAGGTGGGATCTGGAGATAGCCTGCCCCAGCAGAATACTGGAGAATGAGGAAAGGATGGGTTTCCAAAGGAGGAGGGAAAAGGGTGCTGAAAAGGGAACAGCGGTTGTCTATGACAGGCTGCAGCTCCCTGGCTGTAGGATTGGCTCAGGGATTGGTGTGTGAATGTCCAGGGAGTTTTTTCTACCTGGAGCTGGCAAGGAGGAGATCTCTTTCCTGTAATGCATAAGGTGGTAAGCCTAGAGTTGCTTGTGGGCATTCAGTCTCTGTGTTCAACCACACTCTCCTCTTGGCCATTTTATGAGCCAGAGGACCATGCTGCCCCTCGGTGCTTAAGCAGATTGGAATTGGGTTTCTGTTGCTTGCAACCAGAGACCTGCCCAGTGCTGTGTTGTTATGTCTTCCTTCCATATCTCATATTTAGTCACTATAAATGACCTTCTTTGTCCCGTGTAACTTGCCCTAGATCACAACTTATTAAAATAGCCAAATCAAAATTAAACCCATGCAGGCTGGCTCCAGAACTAGGAGCAGCACTTGAGGGTAGTTGATCATTCCAGAGAAAGCAATTTGGTAGGGGTTGGTAGGGGATGACTTCCCAGGGTCTCAGTTCATTATGCAGGTCCCAAGTATTGTAACATTTAAAAAATTATGAAAGATTTTACTTTATTTTAATTTTTTAAAAACAAAAACAGCCACCCCCCCTCCAGTTAATATGTAACTTATGCTACATTACCAAGTTCATGTCAAGATTTCCCATGTTAAGATAAGGTTGACCAGAAAATTCTTGAAATCTGTTTTCTTGACCATTTCCTGAATCATTTTTTTTTTAAAAAGTATGATCATTAGAATACAGATAATATAAATTATACAAATGGATGTGAAAGAGAGCACCTCTTTTTTTTTTTTTTTTTTTAAAGGATGACTAGTAAGGGGATCTTAAACCTTGACTTGGTGTCGTCAGCACCACGCTCAGCCAGTGAGCTGACCAGCCATCTCTATATAGGATCCGAACCCATGGCCTTGGTGTTATCAGCACCGCACTCTCCCGAGTGAGCCACGGGCTGGCCTGAAAGAGAGCACCTCTAAGCCCACCACTCCGAAGCAGTCACTGTTCACATTTTGGCTTATGTCCCCCCATATATTTTTCTATGGATATAAACACATAAAGATGCATGTATTTTAATAATAAAATGCTGTTGGGGATTACATTTCAACATGAGTTTTGGAGAGGACAAACATTCAAACCATAGCAGAACCAGAGAGGCAAGCACCATCCCAGTCCTGGGGGAGGGGCTGCCCCTGCAGTGCCTGGTATTTCACTGTCAGGTAATGTGCTGGGGCAGGAAGAATAGGGACGGGCCTCCAGGTCTTCAGTGAGGGTGGTGGGAAAAGTCTCTCTCTCTGGAGCTGATGGTGGGCCTGGCTTTACCATCAGGAGAGCCCTGGGGCAGTTCTGGAGTGGGTGGTGAGCTGCCCCTGGCCATATAGAAGCAGATACTTCCCAGTGAGTGACCCTGAACCAGGTCTGGGCTTGTGCAGGAGCTGGTACGGTATTGTCTGAACTGTTCCTGTGGGTGCTGTGCTTGTCTTCCAGTCCCAGGCACCCACAGAAAGCTTGGCCTTTGCTATGCTGGGGGAATTAAGAGGAGGGGCTGGTGCCGTGTTCTCAATGGAGTAGCTGAGGGAGCTGGTGTCCCTTCCCTCAAAACCATATCAAGGGTAACTGGAGCATCACTAGGTAAAAGATAGCCGTTTATAAAGGCTTCTTATGATACATATTGACAGATTGCCCTCCAAATGGTTTGCACAGACTCACACGCTTCCCGTAGCAGTGTGGGAAGCCCTTTCCTCACCAGCACTGGGTCCTCCAGTCTTTCTCACCTTTGCTAATCCATCACCCTGGGTTTTGTGGTGATGGTGGTAAAGTGGCATGTGTGTGGTTTTCTTTTTCTTTTTTAAAATCTTCCCTTGAAGCCCTTTCCTCACCAGCACTGGGTCCTCCAGTCTTTCTCACCTTTGCTAATCCATCACCGTGGGTTTTGTGGTGATGGTGGTAAAGTGGCATGTGTGTGGTTTTCTTTTTCTTTTTTAAAATCTTCCCTTGGTTATCAGTGAGGTTGAACATCCTCTCATGGGGTCACTGGCCTCATGGTCAATTACCACTCTGTATTCATCACCCATTTTTCCACTTGAGTATTTCTTTTGTTCCTAACTGATTTGTGAGAGTTACTCATATATTGGGAATTCTATCCCTTTGCTTCTCACATGTCAAAATGCTGTTTCTCAGTTTCCGTTTTGACTTCTAAACATATGTGAATCCATATTGAAATCTCAACTTTTTCTAGTCAAATCCATTATGTTTTTTTAATGGTGTTTAGCTTTGGTATCATTTTTAGTAAGGCCTCCCCCTTCACTTCCCAGGTTTAAATAAACATTCACTTATTTTTTTCTGGTTCTTTTATTGAGTTTTGTATGTATTGGTATATATTTACATTTTACTTCTAATCCATCTGGAATTTATTAGGGCGTGAGGTAGGGATCCAGCTTTACTTTTTAACATGGAAAAATTTAAAGCAGGTGTTACCAATGACCTACCACAATCATTTTTTAAAAATCCTAATAAAGTGTAAAACAGCTAACTTTAGATAATATTATTTCCTGGTGGAACCTCCAGGCTAAAGTAATTTACAAAATACATTCTCAGACTCAGTATTTAAATGTTTCTAATGCCTTTATCTGGTTGGTTAGCTATAAGCCTGTTACCAGTCGAGAAAGTTTTGTCCAGAAAGAATGAGTTTTCAAAAATTATTGACGTTTAGCCTTCTTTTCCTGGCAGTACTCAGCAGCTCTAGCCATTTACTGGTCCACGCAAGCTCATGGCAGTACATCCACATTGCAGGAGCACATTTAACTTTTGGCTTTCTCTACCACAGTGTTCTGTGGGTTGGAGTTAAGAGGGACAAGCATCCAGCTTATCCAAAAGTGAAAGCAAGTCAGTAAAATACAACTTAATAAGAAGAGGGACACAGAATCCAACTGTTTTGCTCCATGGGAAATTATATCTGATCAGTGTCTCCCTTTGTCACCAAAAACAGCCTGGGCCAGGGACTTGTGGGGTTAAGATGCAAACTGCAGACTCGTATTAGGAGCTGGTTTCTTCTCTGAGCACCTGGAGCTCAGGTCCTCACTGATTCCTGCCCCTGGAGTCCAAGGCCAAGGAGAGAGCTTTATTCAAGGTGATACATGGGCTTGTGTATCAAAACCTCGTTACAAAATGATGGAGAACCGCAGAGGGCTCTGAGTGGGCAAGTGATTGAGAGATCTGTTGCTCGCAGAGATCCAAACTTGGGTAAAAGTGTGGATTTCTACATCAGATTAGGATGCTGTATGTCATATTTTGGGGAGCCACTTCTCTGTTCTAGGATTTCCCAAGAGTCCTGGTGTGGGAGTTGGAGTCAGGATCGTGGCAACTCAGAGAGTTTAACTGGGGGAATTTAGTGACAGGACTACTCACGTGACAAGGGAACTAACAGGCGACATTAACAGAGAGCTGGCAGCATGATAGAGGGGCCTCTGGAGAGGACCTTTAGCCACAAAAAGCAGTCCCCAACAGACCATGGCGAAGCAGAGCGGAGTGAAGAGAATGGATTTGGGGTATGGTGGGGGAGAGCGTACGTGGAGAATAACCAGCATAGGGACTTCTGGGAGTCCTGAAAGAACCCTGCAGCTGGAGGTCGGCATTGGTATTTCTCTTTACCCCAGTCAAAGGGATCCAGCTCCCCCAGGGAGGAGCCCACCTCCATCTTGAGATCATGGCACAGTGGGTAGGCCTTGGGGAAGGCTGTGCTACTTTGGGGTCCTGGTGCTTTCCTGGGAAAGCTTCTCCTTCCCCCCTCACCTAAGGGACCACCTATGGAGGGCTGGTGTCCACGGAGGTGGTGGGAGTAGCAGAGAGCAACGCCAGGGCCACAGGAACTGTGTTTCTGCCTCACGGAGGGGCCTTTGCTGTGGCTGGACCTCACCTAAGGGACCACCTATGGAGGGCTGGTGTCCACGGAGGTGGTGGGAGTAGCAGAGAGCAGCGCCAGGGCCACAGGAACTGTGTTTCTGCCTCACGGAGGGGCCTTTGCTGTGGCTGGACCTGCAGTTGCACCATGGCCAGCAGGGCTGGGGAGCTGGGCCACCTTAGACACTGAAGCCAGCCAGAGGCCTGCAGTGAGCATGCACCTTATCTGGTCAACTGCGTGGAGTTTCACGAAAAACCTCCTTCATAAGAAAATTTGCATTTCCCTGCGAATTTTTATGTATGTATATACCACGTTTTGTTTATCCATTCATTAGCTGATGGACATTTGTGTTGTTTTTACTTTTTGGCTACTATGAATAATGCTGCTATTAACATATTTGTATGAGTTTTTGTGTGGACATGTTTTCATTTTCTTGAGTATATACCAAGGAGTGGAAGTACTGGTCCTATGGCAAGTCCTTGTTTAACATTTGAGAAACTGCCTGTTTTCCAGAGTGGCTGTACCATATATCCCCACCAACAGTGGATGAGGATTACGATTTCTCCACATCATTGCCAACACTTGTTATTATCTGTCTTTTTTTGTTATAGCTAAAGTAAGAGGCTTTTTAAAAAGTAAAAAAATTGTAAAAGCTAAACAATCTCATAAGATACTAAATTATTCTTCATCAATAACTTACATTTAATTGCAATTAGAGTAGCCATGGACATATAATGTGTTAATGCTAAGAGTTTATTATCTTCGTAGGTATCATGTCCATACATTCTTACTGTAAGTAAACTTTTAAGACTGAGCTAGGTAAACTTATCCCAACGTAATAAAATTATCCTAAATCCACATAATAAAATCTTAATGAGAGATTTTACTGTGTGTATTTTCATAAGGCTCTTTGGTCATCACATTTTACATGTTGAAAATATCCCTACAAATTATAAACAGCTCTCCATTGTGAGAAGTATCAGTTCAGACCCCAGTGAAGAGTAAAGTGGGGGAAAACCAAAAGAAATAACTTATTGTATTGGGTATTTAAAAAATAATAACAACATGGTGTTTACTGTGTACCAGGTGCTGTCCCAAGTGTTTACTAAGCCACTAGTTATTAACTTATTTAATCCTAATAGCTATTTTCATCCCCATTTTATGGATGAGGAAACTGAGGCACAGTGCAGTTGTAACTTGCCCAACGTCACATAGCTAGGCATGGCAGAACTGGGATTTAAACCCAGAAAGACCAGTTCCAGAGTTTGTACTCATTAATTAAATGTCTGTGTCATAAACATTAGGGAGGTTGACAAAGGTATTATCAAATGGGTCTGCTAGGTTTAGTAAACCACCGGCAAACCAAACCCTCTCATAAAACCACAACAAGGAAACCTCCAAGGATCATCCAAAACCTGCCAAAAGTCATACTGTGGATGCTCAATGGCCCAAATTAGGTTTTCTCCCAAGACAGAGAAAGCAATAATAAGTTTAGAGCAAGAACAAGCCAGCTTCTGGTCTGTTTCACACACTGTCTTTTGTATCTCACCAGGGTCACCTTGCCTTGTTGCTTGGGGTGCCTGGTAGCATTTAATGGGCAAATCTCATATATTCACATGAAAGTTTGTTTAATTTACCAATCTGTTGATAAGAGGTGAGAGAAAGAAATATCTCCCTCGAGGTATGCCTAGAAGAGTTTTAAGAAATACTCACCAGCAAAAAGCTAGCAATAGTATTTGAACATAGCTTGTCCACCTCAGTCTCCTCAAAGCAGTCCTCTAACCAGTTCTGCCCCAGAGGCAGTTTGCAGCCAGGGTGGCTTTGCCAAGGATGACAGTGGACATGTGTGTTTTGAGGGAGGGGGAGGAGCAGGGACCGGAGGAGATTGATCATCCTAAGGATGGATGGTGGGAGACAGGAGTGCCTGAGCGTTGGGTGCTCGCTGGAGTCGTGCTGCCATCCCATAACCAATTCTAGGACATTTTCATCAGTCTGAAGTAGGAGGGAAATCAGCATTCCACCATAGCATCATTGCACCCCAGATCTGTCGTACATGCTACCCTCCCTGTATTCGTATTCATCCTGTACACTAGCACTGTTGGGTATGCTCAAGCAAAATGGTTGCAAATCATTGTTAATCTTAAGAGTAGTGTATCTGCTTTTTGAAAAGTGTCCTAGAGCCAAGAAATTACATTCTTTGATTACTCTAACACAATAAAAGTATTTACGTACTTTCAATTTCAGCATGTTCATTGCTTGAAAATTTATGTTTTTTGATCTTTCTGGAATTTATTTTGATTTAAAGGGAAGAGCACAGCTTCCCCCCCCCCAATGGGTGGCCAGTTGCCCCAATACCATTCATTGAGTTTTGTAGCGCATTTGTTGAGTTTTCCTCCCACCAATTTAAACTTTCACTTTTCTCATGCTGAATTCTCACGGATAATTACATAAAGTTTTGGGCTCTGTTTTATTGCTTTGCCTGCTTATTCCTGACTATACTGTTTTACTCATTGTGGTTTTAAAATATGTTTGATTATCTGGTAGGGAATATCACTCCCACCAATTATTCTCTTTTTCAGGATTTTTTATTCTTCTTCCATATTGATTTTCCAGGAGAACTTTAGAATAACTTATCCAAGTTCCCAAAGTATCCTTCTACGATTTTATGGATTTTATTGAATTTATACATAATCTTAAGAAAATTTGACATTTGTAATATTGAGTTTTCCTGTCCAAGAACAAAGTGTGCCTTTTCATTTTCAAGAGCTTTAAAGTTTCCTCATATAGGTCACTTTTTTATTGTTATTCCTGACTTTTATAGGTTTTGAGGATAAATGGAATTTTAAAGATTATATTTTCTTACTGAAGATTTTAAAAAATTATGCTGTATTACTGGTTGTTGTTGACATATAAATAAAGCTATTAACAGTTACATAGTAATTTTATAGTTGAATGCATAAGTAAATATTCTTATTGTATTAATAGCTTTTCATTCATTTTTTGGGGGGGTAATTTTTTTGATATACAGTCAAATCATTAGCAAATAATGATAATATGGTCCACTGTTTTCCAGTTCTTATAATTGGGTTTAATGAAATGGGCTTTTACAGAAAATACAAAAGTGGCCCTCTACAAAAAAAATTTTTTTTAAATAAAAATAAAAAAATTTCCTATATGACAATAATAACCCATCAGCCAGTACATTTAAAAAATCTCATTAATGGGGCCGGCCCGGTGGCGCACTGCTACAGTGCGCCGCTTGGGAGCGCGGCAGCGCTCCCGCTGAGGGTTCGGATCCCACATACAGACCGGCTGCTCACTGGCTGAGCGAGGTGCTGGCGCGACATCAAGGGTTGCGATCCGTTGCCGGTCACGAAAAAAGACAAAAAAGCCCGCTGAGGGTTCGGATCCCACATACAGACCGGCCGCTCACTGGCTGAGCGAGGTGCTGGCGCGACATCGAGGGTTGCGATCCGTTGCCGGTCACGAAAAAAGACAAAAAAAAAAGGAAAAAAAAAAATCTCATTAATAATAGAAATGCCAAAAATTAAACACCAAAGAGACAAAGCAACACTTGACTAAATGGAGACCTGGACTATGTGCCACCATCTGAAGGTTTACTAGTATAAAACTGTTAATTGTCCCTCAAGTACTGCATAAATTTAACACAAGTCCAAACAAAATGGCTTTGTGACTGCTGAAAAACTGATTCTAAATTTTCTCAGGAATGATAAGTACATGCAAATAGCCAAGAAGGTTTTTAGAAATCTTAAGACATTTATGTCCTCTTAGATACAAAAATGTGTTATAAATATTAATTTAGGATGTGTTACTGGTAAAGGAATAGGTAAGTCAGAAAAAATAGAACAGGAGGTTCAGAGATAAACCAAGTTTATAGAGTAAGGGTCTTGATGATCTGGATCAGGTGAATAGATTTAAAGTAATAGTATATTTAAAAAAATCACACGCATGAATCAGAGCAAACACGCAACTATTAAGAAGGCATCTGTAGAGTGAGGTGCCAATAACACCAGGGTCCAGGGTTCCAATCCCTGTACCAGCCAGCCACCAAAAATAAAAAAAAAGCAAGAAGGCATCTGTTGTACAGACAACCACATCACCTGTGAGCACCGTGTGATGCTGCACAGGGCACTTATCACTGGCTGGTGTCACCAGTTGCAGCTGGGCTATGAAGATGGAGACCTTCCCCTTTAAGACCCTCAGAGCCAGTCCACAAGAAAAACCTTAGACCCTGGGCACCACTCTGCGGATATCCTGGGTGCACAAGGCCACAGGCTCCACACCTGCATTTCCACTAAAATCCGAGTTCTTGGCAGAGCTGTTCCCCAAGATCTGGCTAGCCCAGTTCCTCTCACCTGGAGAAAGCCTATCTATCCATCCTGTGCCTGGAGAGACAGGAGGTGGTCCTGTCCTGGGAGCAGCTGCTTGTACCTCAGACCCTGGGTATGCGGGTGGGACAGGCTGTGGGGTGGGACAGACTGAGGGGTGCGGGTGGGGGAAACCCTCAGCTGCCTCCTGAAGCTAGGCAGTTTGGGGACAGCTTTGTCACCTCTTACATGGCAGATCCCTGGTGGCAGGAGGAATCAAAGGCAGGAATGGGGGGAGAGACTGGTCTCCAAGCTGTCACTCACCCAAATGCCCCTCTAAAAACCCTGCCACCCCTCAGAAGGTGCCCTTCCCTTGTGTTTCCTTAGTGTGAGCAGTAGAGCAATGAGAACATTTTGTTAAAAAATAAACAGGTGTTTGGATATAGGTATTTTGAGACTGAAAACTTGCTCTTCTCTGCAGACAAAGGCATAGCTGGTGGGGAAGGTGTTGGTCAGTATTTTTTTATTTTTTAGATTTATTTTTTATTGTTCCCCATTTCACAGAAAAGGAAACTGAGGCTTAACCCAAGGCCACATCTGTCCAGGGGTAGAGGTGGGATTCAAACCTCTCTCAACCACTGTACCCTGTTGCCTCTACACAAAGCAGGCACCAAGAAAAATGTTGACTGGACGATGGGTGTCAGCATGAAGGAACTGAGTGCTGCTGGACAGGGAAGGACGGAGATATTTTCACTAGACATCTTCTGGTACCTTTTGAATTTGGCACTAAATGAGTGTTACTTTTCAAAATAAATACATAAAATAACAATAACAACTAAAATCTCTCAAGCAGAATAAAAGGCCACTTTTAGGGAAATCTAAAATCAGCTTAGCTTTGTTTTCACTTTTTTTCAAAAATAAATGTTCTAAGCCCAGCATAATGCCCTGACTGCTGTTTCTTTCTTGTTCATTAAAAAGTAATAAGAGCAGGTCCGAGTGCAGTGATGTTCACACTAACCAATCACACAACCAGTTACGGATTTCTTTGTTCCTTCTCCATTCCCACTGGTTCGCTTGAGTGGCCTTAAAAAAAAAAAAATAGAGACAAATGGGCAGGAAATTATTTACAGCAAGAATGACAGAAAACTATTAATATTGCACTTCATTTTATTTTTTAAATTTATTTTAAAATTTTAATTCACAAATAAAAATGGTACGTATTTAGGGTGCAAAATATGATATTTTGATATATGTGTACATTGTGGAATGGCTAAACCAAGCTAATTAACATACCTATTATCTCACACACTTTTTTTTTTTGTGGTGAGAACATTTAAAATCTCCTCAAATACACGATACACTGTTATTAACTATAGTCATCATGCTGTACAACAGATCTCCAGAATTTATCCCTCCTATCTGAAATTTTGTATCCTTTGACTCACATCTCCCCAATCCCTCTTGTCCTCCCCAACCCAGCCATTCTATTCTGTTTCTATGAGTTCAACTTTTTTAGATTCCACATATAGTAAATGAGATCATGTGGTATTTATCTTTCTGTGCTTGACTGATTTCACTTAGCATAATGTCTTCCAGTTTCATTCAGTTGTCCTAACTGACAGGATTTCTTTCTTTGTTAAAGCTGGGTATCTCGTTGTTCATATATACCACATTTACAAAAATCAATTCATCCACCGATGGACACAGGTTGATTCCATATCTTGGCTATTGTGAATAACACTGCAATGAACTTGGGAGTACAGATACATCTTCAACATACTAATTTCTTTTCCTTTGGATATACACCCAGAAATGAAATTGCTGGATCATGGGGTAGTTCTATTTTTAATTTTTTGAGAAATCGCCATATGTTTTCAATAATGGCTGTGCTAATTTACAATCCCACCAACAGTGCACAAGGGTTACGTTTTCTCTAAATCCTGGCCAACACTTATCTCTTGTCTATTTTATAATATCCATCCTAACACGTGTGAGGTGATATCTCATTGTGTTTTTTTTTTTTTCCTTTTTGTCTTTTTTCATGTCCGGCAACGGATCGCAACCCTCAGTGTTGCGCCCATACCGGACCGGGACCGGCAACGGGATCGCAACCCTTGGTGTTGCGCCTGCACCTCGCTCAGCCAGTGAGCAGGAACCGGTCTGTATGTGGGATCTGAACCCTCGGCGGGAGGGGCCACCGCGCTCCCAAGCGGCGCACTGTAGCAGTGCACCACCGGGCCGGCCCTCATTGTGGTTTTAACTTATAATATTACACTTTAATAAGAGGCTTTACAAATTAGCTGGATTGAAGGCTTTCATAGGGTCAGTGTCATGAAAAAACAATATACTCAGAAGAAAATACATTTATTGCATTCAAGAGAAGTCAAAACATCTGTAGTAATCATATAAATGTAATTAAAACATAAGTGAGGCACTATTTTCAATCATTAAAGTAGTTTTTAAAAAGTATAAAACTTAATTTTCACAAAAGTGTGGTGTTTGGGGGCAGCATTAAATTGGCACAATATGTATCTGGAATAGGTATTGGATATATATCAATTGTCATAAAAATGTTCATAACCTTTGATTGAGGAATCTCAGCTTACCATAACTTGTCTAAGGAAATTATCCAAAAGGAGCTTAATTAAATACACAAAAATGCTATTGCTCCATTATTTAATGTTTAAAAAATTGAATGCAATTACTGTACATAAACTTAATGGAATATTATACAGTCTTTGAAAACAAGTAATAAAAATAATTTTTCCAAAGGAAGTAATTTAATGCATGTGCAAAGACTCAGTTGCATGGATGTTCATTAAGCATTGTTTACGATAACAAAAGATTGGAAATAACCTATGTGTCCAACAATATGGTGCAATTTTTGTCAAATAACTAATAATAAATGAATAAAGGAAAATTCATAATGTGAGATACTATGTATTTATTTACATTCATGCTATAGAATTATATTTGTTGACACGTAGATGTTAATACTTCTAAATTTTTGAAGTGACAAGGTTACAAAGGAGCATTAAAGCACATTCCATCGAAGATTCACATTTCTCAATTACAAAACTTACTACAAAGGTACAATAATCATGGCAGTATAGTACTGGCATTAGGGTAAACATATAGATCAATGGAAATAGAATTGAGAACCAGAAACAACTCATATATTTATAGTCAATTGATTCCAACAAGGGTGCCAAGACCATTCAATGGGAGAAGAAGAGTCTTCTCAACAAATGGCACTAGGACAATTGGATATTTGCACGCAAAAGAGTAAAGATGGGCCCTTACCTCATACCATATATAAAAATTAACTCAAAATGGGTCAAAGGTCTAAATGTAAGAGCTAAAACTATAAAACTCTTAGATGAAAACATAGGTGTGAATCCTTATTATCTTGAGTTAGGGAAGTTTCTTAGACATGATACCAAACACACAAGCAACCAAAGGAAACATAGATAATTTGAATTTCATGGAAAGTAAAACCTTTTTTTTTTTGCATCAAAGAACACTATCAAGATAGTCAAAAGAAAACCCACAGAAAGGGAGAACATATTTGCAAATTATGTATCTGATAAGGGTCTAGTATCCAGAATATATAAAACAAATCTTGCAACTCAACAATAAAAAGACAAACTACCCGATTAATAAATGGGCACAGGACTTGACTAGACATTTCTCCAAAGATTATATACAAATGGTCAAAAAGCTAATGAGAAGATGCTCACCATCATGAGCCATTAGGGAAATGCAAATTGAAACTACAATGAGATATCACTTTCTAGATGACTATAATAATAATAAAAAAACCCAACTGTTGCCAAGGTTGTGGAGAAATTGGAACCCTCACACATTGCTGGTGGGAATATAAAATGATACAGTAACCATATGACCCAGCATGTATTTAACCCCCAAGACTGAAAAAATACATTCACACAAAAACACATACATGAATGTTCATAGCAACATAGATAACCAAAAAATGGAAAAAATCCAAGTGTCCATCAGCTGATGAATGGATAAACAAAATGTGGTATATCTGTCCAAAGGAATATTATTCAACCATAAAAGGTAATGAATGAACCTTAAAAACATTATTCAAAGTGAAAGAAGCAAGTCACGACAGACCACATATTATATGATTCTATTTATATCAGATGTTCAGAATAGGGAAATCCATAGAGACAGAAGTTAGATTGGTGGTTGCAGGGATGCTATGATTGAAAATATTCTAAAATTGATTGTGGTGATGATTGCACAAGATTATGACTATACTAAAAAGCACTAAGTTGTACACTTTAAAATCGTGAATTTTATGTTATATGAATTATATCTTGATTTAAAAATTTCCAAAAAGAATATTCTAATTCAAATACATGTATGTATGCATGCATATCTACCTATCTATGTATGTATGTATCTACCTACCTGCACTTTAAAATCGTGAATTTTATGTTATATGAATTATATCTTGATTTAAAAATTTCCAAAAAAAATATTCTAATTCAAATACATGTATGTATGCATGCATATCTACCTATCTATGTATGTATGTATCTACCTACCTACCAACCTATCTATTTGTGTATCTTTCTATCTCTGGGTAGTGGAATTACACATGTAGTTTTAGTTGCTTCATAATCAAATGTGATATCTAAGTTGTTTCCAATGAACATTCATAATTTGTAAAATAAAGAAAAAAGTTAAAAGAAAACTCTAAAATAAACATGGGAAACATTAAGATTCAATTTTATACAAGAAGGGATGTAAAATAGTTGCAAATTCTGCAACTATGAAACATAAATGTATAGTACTAGTACTGGAAAAATAGAATACAGAGAAAATAAGTATGCAAGTGTAGTAAAATTACATATGAACTAAAAAAAACCTTTCTTTTATATTGTAATTTTTATCTTTACACATAGGTGGGAAATGACTATATTTGCCTCACAAAATGAATTGGGGTTTTATTTATTTGACATTGAAATATTAATGACATTATCAAGTCTAGGTGCCTTTTTCTAAAAAGTCATTCTGAGACAGTATAGGGCTAGACCTGTGAACCAAACTGACTTCATTTTCCCTGCAGAGGACATTTTGTTACTTTTCCATTCCTTAGTCATGAGATCCCAAGGGCACATGATTGTCTCATCGCCCTGATGGAAATTATTGAGAGACTAATTGGGTATAACCACCCTGATAAAGTAATCTGTGATAAGAGGGAAACAGATATTTAACTGCGTTGCAAACCCTCCTCCCCAGGGCTTATTGAAATATAAGTGTTAGTTTTATTTAAAACTTACCATTACCTACCCATTCTTTCCTTTCATGTAATTGTAAAACTTAAGTTACAGATTAACCTTGCGACCCTTTTGGGAGTTGCATGCAGGATGTTCCTGGAGCTGATCCCTCCTCGCTACCACCTTAAAGATACCAGAAATCATCAAGACATCAGTTGAGGAACTGCTTGCCTTTAAAAACCCTTACTCAACTTCTCTAGAGAGACAGCTTCTCTATTGCTGACTCTCTTATGCATAAGTCTGTCTCTTTTTAATAGAGCATTGCTTGCCTTAATTCTGCTGGGTACTTTGTTCATTTCTATGGCATTAGACCCATGAGCCTAATTCAGTAACAATTCTTTCTACAAGTCTTCATTGAGTAAGTTTCCTGTTTCTTCCTTGAACTTTCCATTTTACTAATCTTTCCCTGTTCTACCTGAGTTTTCTTTTTCTTCTTATGTTACTTTTATCCAAAACTGTTCATTTCCTTTAACGTTTTAAGCTTATTAGGGATTAACTTTGAACAGTATTTCCTAATAATTGAAACTTTTTTGTGTTTATATAGTTTTTTGAATTTTGTTTCTCTTGTATTCTTTTGGGTATTTAATTGGTTATACATCAGTATTAGTAGTTTGTAAATATTATATGAGTCAATTGTCTCGATTTTACATAATTAGAGTGCACAATTTTGCATTCTAATTTACTTGATTTTGTATTTATTACTTTCCTCTTTTAAATTTATTACTTATATCTTTAAAAAAAATTTAGGTGTAGATCTAGTTGTTTTTTTCCTTTCTTGTTACTATAGAAACGAAAGATACAAGTTACTCTGATATAGCTTTAATTGTGTACCTGGTGTCTCTTTTTGTTTTTAAAATAATGTCCCCATATTCAGTGTTGCCTTTTCAACTCAATTATTTCATCGCAGAGTATTTCTTCCACTCTTGTCTGGTCATTTGTGTAGAGGTGATATATTGGCTTTCTCTCCAATTTTATTGTCTTGTAATCTGAGAAAGAATGTATGAGATCGTGTGTCTACTGAGAGTATCTTTGTCTTCAAAATTGCAACTAATTTTTGTGAAAGCTTGATGTACATTTAATAAAGTTCTTTATTTCTCAATTTTTCCTCTTTGGAGCAGTTTCTCCTTTTGTAAAAGAAGAAATTGAGGCCCCTGAGGTGCAGGGACTTGCTAAAGATCCCTCAGTAGAGGTGGAGCAGAGCCTGTGTTTGAGGCCAATGAATGGAGTATTGTTGAGAGTTTACAACAGCATGATCCAACAGTACCCCTCCCCTGCTGGTGCTCTGTTCCATTGAAAAGCTATATAGCAGGGCTACCTTAGGCCAAATATCATGTTTCATGGGCTCTCCCTCTCTCTGAAACCTTGTTGATGCACAAAGCATTGTACTGATCTGCTGTTCTTGGTTCTCTCTTTGGCCTTGCTTGAAGAAGGAATTCTTCCCTAGAGTAATGGCTTTTCATGCAAATAGACCTCCAGTGGACCCTCCCACTGGTGTTCTGGGCATGCCTAGGTATGCTGGACTCTTGGGATGAACATAACTTAATCAGTCAGGCTGGGACACGCTTTACTCACTTGTGTAAGCATGATTTATCTGAGCCAGGCTTTTAAATTATTCTTGGTCTCTTTCTTTTAAATGTGTTTTTTGTAAGATGCATAGTTGTGGATTTTTCCTTTTTAATCCTGTTTGTGATTCCATTTTTTAATAGGAGAATTTAGTCCATTTACATGTAATCTTATATGTCACCTCTCCCCAGGGTGATGGAGATGCAAAGGATTACTCAAAGCCCATTTCTCCTGAGCAGTGAGAGGCTCAAAAGGGTTAATTCCAGAACCTTCAAGAGAGAAGCATTCCTCGTAAAAAACCCCAAATCAGGTTTTCTCTCGGTTTTTATTCTCCAGGCAAGAAAGTTACAGAAAAGGAACATACGTGGTTACAAAAAGAACAGTAAGATATTTGTCATGGCAACAATCATTAGGTTTAGCTGCACCAAGGACACCTGCCCTTAGAGCCAGCAATTTTGCTGTGTTACAATTCTTTATCTACAACAGAGACTTTAGCCTGGGGAAATTTTCCTGTCTTTCCCAAGCTTAACACTTCTATGGGCAGTACCAAAAGTTTAGGCTCTGTGAAATACGTGTGCTTATAAATGTTAGTATCCTCCACACTTATAATTGTTGTAATTGTGTTATTTGGTATTTTTCTTCTTCTTCTTCTTTTTTTTTTTGTGACTGGTAAGGGGATCGCAACCCTAGGCTTGGTGTCACCCGTGCTGCACTCAGCCAGTGAGCACACTGGCCATTCCTATATAGGATCTGAACCCGCAGCGGGAGCGCCGCTGTGCTCCCAGCGCCGCACTCTCCCAAGTGAGCCACAGGGTCAGCCCTTATTTGGTATTTTTCTCAGCAAACAAAATTCTTTGTTTTCTCTTTAACTTAACATAGAATTTCTATTGGATGCTGTGTTTTAAAAATTCATTTAAGTGATATCAAATGTAACTTTTTTTTTTTTTTTTTGGAAAGATGACCAGTAAGGGGATCTTGAACCTTGACTTGGTGTTGTCAGCACCACACTCTTCCAAGTACGCTAACTGGCCAATCCTATATAGGGATCTGAACCCATGGCCTTGGTGTTATCAGCATCATACTCTCCCAAGTGAGCCATGGGCTGGCCCCAAATGTAACATTTTTTGAACAACCCAATTTCCTAGTGTTTTACTATGTCCTTACTTACCTAACCAAAAATAGCCTGTGCTCATTTTTCATATCTGTTCTAACTTTTTCTTTCTTATATAAGATTCAGATTGTTTTTTTGTCATTTACTCATCTTTTCCAACTCCTTCTTAATCGAATCTTCTTGATTTTGTTTTGTTTTGGTATTCTGAGAAATTTTTTCTCATTAAACATTTTAAAATAAGATGATCACATTTTATTACAAGTATATTTTATATTCCTGCTTTTCAGATTGGGCTACACATACCTGTAGAGATATCTTATACTGCATAAGATTATCATTTCTCCCCACCTATATTTCCTCCATTGAAATTGCCACACTTCCCACCTGCCTGCCCTTCCCCTCACCTGCACTCCCTGCTTCAATAAGCATACACAACACACACCCAGCCTCTAAGGAAGGTGTACACCTGGGCAGTCATAATGCTACTGGATGAGTCTGTTTTCCTGGCTCAGCTGATTGGCTCCAGCGGGCCCCCAATCCAATTCATAGGCTGGTCTGAGCCAGATGTTTTCTCTCTAGAATTCTAGAATGCAGAGATTTAATCAGTGTTGGGTACTAAAAAGGGACAGACTCACCCTTCATTGAAATTTTCCCACTCCACCAACCACCCTGCACACGTACATGCAACAAAGCATGTGGCTCTTTGGAGGAGGGTTAATATCCACAAAAATTGGGGTTTTGTTAGGAAGAGAGTACCAAAAGAGAAGTTTGGTAGGCTACCGTGTCTGCTACAGAGTAGGAATAAAAGCTGCCCCCATCAGTTAGGACCACCATGTACAAAATACTTAAGTCATTTTATCCTACTAAGAGTGACCACTCTTTAGGATAACTTTTTATTAAATAATATTAGCAAACATATATTTACTACGTGCCAGGCACTGTTCTAGGTGCTTTATATATACCAATACATGTAAATCTCATGTTAACCTTATAAGGTGGTACTATAATCATCCACATTCTACAGGCAAGAAAAACAGAGACACAGGGAGGTTGAGCAATTCATCCAAGGTCACCCAGTGAGTAACTGGGGGAGTTGGATTTGAACCCAGCAGTTTGGCTCCCCCTCTCGTAAGTGCTAAGCTACACTGCTGCCATATTGGATTTGCAACACAAGAGGCCCCTTTTTGTCGTACCAACTTCATTTGAGGCTGGTATGTGGCAGGTGGGAAGGTACAGAAGAAAAGTAAAATCTTGTTCTATACTGACCTCCCTTTGCAGTGAATTCCCCAATGTTACAAATGTACAAGCATTCTGAGTTTCGTAAATTTAATGCTATTTTTTTCCCTCTTTTAAGGTGTAAAAATTATTAGATATCACTTGCAGCTGGTGAGATATGTCTGTGATTAAAAGACAAAGTTCAAAATCAGAAAAAAATATGCAAGATGGAAGATAGGAGAAAGAAAAAGTTAAAATAAAATGGTGAGAGTATAAAAATTAAGACAAATTTAAAGCTAAAAATGTGGGAATAAAACCTTAGAAATAGGGGAACATTGTAAATGAGAGAATTTTCTAAAATCTACATTTACAGTAGCATATATGAAATAAAAAAAGGAAACAAAAGAGGAAACTATGAGAAAACAAAAAATTAAATCTAAAAAGTTAAGAATAATATATTAATAAAATACCTGTAAAATGAAATTAACAGTTAAGAATATCTAAAAAGATGAAATATTAAATAGTAGCTAGAAGGTAAAAGAGAAATTAAGGTAAAGGTTAAGACCTAAGGTGCCAAAAAAAAAAAAAAAAAAAACCCACTAGGATTTAGTTTTGAAATGTTACGAGAAAAAAAAAAAAAAACTATAAAAATAGAAGGAAAATATATTTTTTAAAACTTTAAGTGGGGCAAGAATGAAAACAGACTATAATCAAAGACCACAAGTTGGAAATAGTGGTGTGGGTGGGTCCAGTTGCTGTGGTTGAGGAGGCCAAGAACAGTTAATATGGTGATGATAAAATACCTTTCCTGCTCACCCACAGCATGCGCAGTCCCCACTGTTGAAGACCAGGCTCCTGGCACTTGAATGCATCCCACAGCTGACCTGGGGCCTCCCAAAGTCCCAATCCCCAGGCCAGCAAACACTTCTTTTTTTTTTTAAAGATGACCGGTAAGGGGATCTTAACCCTTGACTTGGTGTTGTCAGCACCACGCTCAGCCAGTGAGCAAACCGGCCATTCCCTATATAGGATCCGAACCCGGGGCCTTGGTGTTATCAGCACCGCACTCTACCGAGTGAGCCACGGGCCGGCCCAGCAAACACTTCTTCACTTTGGTTCTTGAAATGTGTTCCATTCTACCCTTGTTTTTCTTTACTCTATTTAATACTCCTTTCATTATCTTTTACTTCCTTAATGATGAAATTAGCATGTGAAAGGTAATTAAAATGTGCTGAATGAATTTATTCCATCTTATTTCCTTGAAATTCTTGTGGTGTTTGATTTGGTTGTTATGCTGTTTTTCTCACACACACTCCGGCCCCCCCCCCCCCCCCCCCCNCCCCCCCCCATCACCTTGGTTCATCTTTGAAGTTGTAACACTTTTTAGTGATCCTGTGCTGCTCGGTTTTTGCTTCTTTCACCATCATTGGTCGCAGTGGGATTGGGTGGGACACTCTATAGGACGCAGTCATGAACTAGCTAGGGTGCAGGTATGGTGATGAGGCAAAGTGGAGTTGACAATGACTCCTTGGTGTCTGCTTTGTGACTGGGTGGATGTTAGGACAGGCAGGAGAAGACTGCGTTGGGGGGTGGTGGTGGTTAGGAATCAAAGTCGGGCTGGGACTGGAAAGATCTGAGGCAACTATAACCCTTAAATGCCCAGGAAGGATCAGACTTCATAACAGACGGTTACAGACTGAGTGTTTGTGTCCTCTCCAAATTAACATGTTAAAAC
>NW_007733190.1:35659-37643 GCF_000696425.1 Galeopterus variegatus | reverse complement strand
GAGGCCAGAAAGATAGCTAGCCCTCTTCTTATTGTGTTAGGACATGACATGAAGTCTGTCTGTGAACCAGGAAGTGGGCCCTGACCAGACACTGAATCTGCCAGTGCAGGGATCTTGGACTTTGAGCCTCCAGAACTGTGAGAAACAAATTTCTGTTGTTCAAAAGCCACTCAGTCTATGGCATTATGTTATAGCAGCCCAAACGGACTAAGACAGCCCCCTTGACCAATATTTTTGGTTTCTAAATTCTTCATCATACATTTTGAATTTCTTGGTTTACTCCCACAGTTAGCTGGTCACATCCATTGTGGATATAGTCCCTCAGAATATTATTTCTAGCTTTTTTGGGAGAGCTTATTGTAATACTTGTTATGACGAGAATATAGTGCCGTTATGGACTGGACGTACACTTGTGGGGCAAGCCTCTTACCTCAAGTCCACTCCAGAGTGGGCTGTGATCTTCCTTTAGGTCACATGAGGAAGCCCCGGCTTACTCCACTGAGAAGGCACAGAGATATGTCCACCCCAGCCTGTAGCTTTCACACCATCTGACATCACACTTTCTGCTGGATGTCCAATTAAAATGAGGTCTGCCTGTCAAACTTATGTACAATGACTGTCTTGGCCCTCCTTCCTTTGCTCTTGTCTTCTATTCATGCTTCTAACTACTTTTGGTTTCCTTAGATTCATTTTCCATTTCTAGTACTGAAATCCTAGTTTTTTGGTTTTTTTGGGGGGTGCAGCTGGTCAGTACGGGTATCCGAACCCTTTGAAATCCTACATTTTATTGTTTCAATCCTTTGTTGTCCTCCTCTTCTGGGTCTTCCCATTCCTGTCGCCATTGGCCCCTCTCCTACGCAGCTCTCCCAGTCCCTGGACCCTTGCCTCCCTCTGCCTCCTGACCCTGCTGGGCTTCTCTATCCTCTACGGAATAGAAAAATTTTGCCTACACCACAGTTTTGCTGAACGTGCGTGAAGGATCTGTGCAAACATTAAAAGTCAAAAGTTCCTTGGGTTCATTTATTCTTTAAACAAACATTGATTGAGGCCTGTATATGTGGCAGGCACTGTAGATGCAAAGTAAAATATTTTCCACCATCAAGGAGCTCACAATTATAAGTAGGGGAATCCTGACATACTACGGCAGCGCTTTTTAAAACTTTAATTCAGGAACAATTTATTGTATCTCCTTCCCTTGTTTCAATATGGAGCATATACGGTGGTGGACTCCACCACAGATTCAAGCCACCGTCGCTTTTAACGCTGTATTCCTGAATTGATTTTTCTATGGTCACCCCTGGACACTTGATCTCGAGCATTTGACAATGGTGACCACTCTCACTGACATCATTTCCTTTCCTGCTCTCCCGAACATTCTGGCTGCTCTTTGGGGGTTCCTTTTCCTTTGCTCACACCTACAACATCGACGTTTCCTAGGTTCACCTATTCTCTCTTCTCTACACACTTTCCTGGGCAGGCCGTTCTTAACGCTCAGTGGCTTTCTTAATCACACCAACTCTCTTACCTGAAACAATCTTCCTACCCTTTTTACCTGGTTGAAGTCTCCATCATCGGCTTTTCCCCACCCGTGTCTGGGTAGACCTCCCTCAGGCGGGCTCCTCGTAGCTTCTTTGACTTCGCTCGTCGCAGCGCGCAGGACACTGCCTGCTATGCCACCAACCCGCGCATCCTGAGGGCAGGGACCACGCCTGGGTCGCCCATTCTCTGTGTCCCCAGTGACAGCACTGCACCTAGTCCTGAGCAGGTGGCCAATAAGCGAGCGTGGAGTAACTGAACAATGCGGAAAACCTTGTCACAGGAAACGGGCCGGAGTGGCTACACCCGGGGGCTAGACCCGGAGAGGAGCCTCTGGGCTGGCGGCGTCTGCGGGTTGAGACCCGGCCCGATAGAGCACAGCCGGGAGGGCGCAGGGCGGGCAAGTTCTGGAGCCAGGTCGGGAGGGCGCCCGCCGGTGGGAGAGGGG
>NW_007733190.1:33217-34723 GCF_000696425.1 Galeopterus variegatus | reverse complement strand
CGCCCCTCGCCGGACCCATTGGCCCCCACTTCCTCGGCTGCGCGCGCTCTCCGCGCGTCCTGTTCTTGGCCCCACCCGGCTACCGTTCCTCTCTAGAACGCTGCGCCCTGACCCGGAAGCGCATTCTCCTTAGCAACTGTGGGACCGCGGCGGCGCCGGCCTCCCGGGAGCCACGGTGAGGCCCTCTCCCACCCCTCCTCCCGCTCCGCGCGCTCCACCCGGGACCGACCCCGGACTGGCCTCGTGGGGCTGCGCAGTGCTTCGCCGGGCCCCTTCAGCGGCGCCCCGGGGCGAGCGCCTTCATCCTCCCGTGTCGCTTCCCGGCCCAGGCTCGCCCGTGTCCATCCCACGCCCCCCTCTCCTGGCCGACCCGGCCTGTCAGGTCCCTCTCCTCCCGCACCGGCCGGCCCTCCCCGGTAGCCCAGCGGGATGAGCAGGGAGGGAGGCGAGAATTGGACAGAGCCTGTTGCTGTAGAGAGGACGCTTGCCGAGGTTTGGGTCACCTGTGGACGCGTTCTCATGGGTTCTCATCGAGGTCTTCGGGACTGGCAGGGAGTCTTGAACAACATCCCTTAGTTACAATACTTGACGTTTGCCTGCTGCTTTGCGGTTCCCAAAGTGATGCATTTTATCTGCTTTATTGATCGTACAGACTCATTTAGTCGTACATTTTGAACTGATCCTTTTCCGGGGAATTAGCTTTCCACTTGTGAGTGAAGCGTGGTTAGTATTAGATTTTGTATCTTCCAGTTTTCTGCAGAAGGGAATCTCCCTGGGATTGACTAAATTTGAGAAAAATTTCAAGTGGAATTTGCTACGTTGAAGAAAGTATGAACAGGTGTTAATAGCCCTGATTTACGTTTGAAAAGAAACTGCTGCACTCAAAACCTCCCTTAATTGAGTCTGAACGAGTGGTACCGCACAGAAAACTGGAAGCCTTATTTGAACATTGTTGGATAACGACTTTATACTTAATCCAGTGATTATGGACACAAAACCGAGGCATGTGAACAACTTTCTGGAATCACATTATTTGGGAATAAAATGCAGGAGTTTGTTTATAGACCAAAATTCATCATTCCAAACCGTATAATTTCATTTCAGTTCAATAAATATTTATTAAGCACCTACGGTATTATATGCATTTGAAAGAATATAGAATAAGAGACTGTACATCATATTGTTAGGAAAGCAGTAAAATGGCGTTTGTACAAAGTGCGAAATATGTGGTACGGATATTAAGTGTTATATAGTAGGTCAGCGGATGGAGAAGTCAGTACAGGCTGGAATTTTCAGGAATTTTTTTTTTTTTTGGATTAAATGGGACTTGATTTATCTCTAAAGTATAATACACTTTGTATTTGTATTGGAGGGGATAGGGACTCCTAAATAATTTCTTTCTTTATATTAACTTAAGGGCTTGGGAAATAGTTCCACGTGGCATTTTGAAGTCCTTGTTTAAAGCTCTAAGGTCACTTGATTTCGGATCTATTTCTTTCAAACACT
>NW_007733190.1:26748-33046 GCF_000696425.1 Galeopterus variegatus | reverse complement strand
CTTAGTACAAATTTCTCTCTGGCATTTTTCCTGTTGGAGATCTAAAATAATGAGGGTAGTAAGGGCTTTGCCGTTTGGAGATTCCTTGTTTTTGTAGTTGGTCTTGCATTTATATGAAACACCACAGTTTAAGTAGAATTAATTACTATTTCATACATACTTAAGAGTCTTGTGAAATGTTGCTCTTTATGTGACTGGTATTTCCAGAGTGCTTCTCGGGAAATAGTAGAAATAACAGGTACTTAGTGACCACCATCTATGCTTGTCCATGGTATGTGTGTATGCATGTGTTTAGCCTACCAGCCTTTGACGCTCAGCATTTGCCTTGAGATGTAGAAGGGCCAGAACAATGTAGACGTCTGAACTGACCTTTTTTTTTTTTTTTTTTTTTTTAATAGGGATTTTAGGCTCAATTGCTTTGGGCATCCACCAAAGATACATTTGTGAAGATGCACAAGCCCTTAAGGAGACTTCTTAGGATGTTTCGTTGCTTTTATATAGATTTAATATTCATTTAATCACTTATTCAACAAATATTTAAGTGTTTACTTGGTACTAGGCACTCTGCTTGGCGTTGGAGATGGAGGAGAGTGAATGCATTCATGGTCCCTGTCCTCAGCAGATAATCCAATACACAAATGCAAAGCTGCAGCTGTGACAAATGTTGTAGTTAGAGAAATCATAGAAGTGACATTTGAACTGAGATCTGCAGGATATACAGGAAGGGAAGAGTTTTCCAGTCAGAGCAAACAGTATGGCAGAGACCCTCTGATGACAAGGTCTGTGGAGAGGACGAGGGACTTATGCTGTGTATATGGAGCTGGAAGAGTGTGGAGGAATCTAGTGGGCGAAGGAGTTTGAGAGGGGCAGGGACTGTATAGTGCTGGGTCTTGTAGGGAGATTGACGAGTTTTTCTTTTTCTTTTTTTTTCCTTTGGTTTTTTTATAAGGCTGGTCAAATGAAGCAGTGGGAGTGGAGAAGGAACAAAGAAATCTGTAATTGTGTGTGATCAATTAGTTGTAAACACCAATCCTCAGGGTAAAGAGAAGCCTCTATAGGGTTTTATTTAGGGACTTAGGCTGGATTTCGGGTGGGGATGACACAATTAGATTGTTTGAATAGTCTGCATTGTATTTCTAACATCACTTAGTATTTGTATTGTCTCTTTCCTCATTTTCTCAACATAGTCCTTTTGCTTTATTGTAGTTGGATAAGCCTCCATATCCCACTGGCAAGACATATTATTATTATTTTTTAATTGGGAGAAAAGCAGTTTTAGGATTAGGATTGGGCATTAGGGTTTAGTTGATTTGAAATCTTTTTCATTAGCATTTCGTTTAGGGTACTAATTTCTTTGACTCTTTTTCCTTTTCTTTTTCTTCTTTTCCTCTTTTTTAAAATTGTGATAAAAACACGTAATATAAAACCTTCTTAACTGTTTTTAAGTGTATAGTTCAGTGATGTTAAATATATTTACTTTGTTGTGTAACAGATCTCTAGAACTTTTCATCTTTTGAAACTGAAATTCTATACCCATCAAATAATTACTCATTTCCCTCTCCCTGCCAGTCCCTGGCAACCACTGTTCTACTTTTTGTTGCCATGACTACTCTGGATATCTCATTTAAGTGGAATCGTACAAGGCATTTCCAGTTTTTCCTTCATGCTCCTTCCCTTGTATATCCTTCCTTCTCTCATCAGTCAGTTCAAGTCCTACCACTTCTTAAACATTCAGCTCCTCTCCCTTGTATTCATAAACCCAGAGTGTAAAAGGCCTTAGAAATCATCCTGTCCAACCCTCTTTTATTATAGATGAGACAAGAGTCCTGTAGAAATTTCAACGATTTGCCAAAGGACAGACATCGAATGAGTTGGGGCAGAATTGGGACTCTTTTCCTGACTCTGAAAGAGCTGTGGTCTTTTACCTCCTGTGCAGGTGCCTTTTGAATAATTCTTTCCCTTTTGTAATTAGAATTGAGCTGTCTTGCCTTTTCTGAACGCCCTCCTAGTGTATCTGCCTATGACAATGTATACTTGGGTTCTTCTGAATATTTTGATGAAAATCAGATAAAGCCATCAGAAACGAAAAACCTAATGCATTAAACTTTTTACATTAGTTGATTTATTTTGAGGCAAAGATTTATGCTTCCTTTTGAGTTTTATTGCTGCTAAATGTTTTTTGGGGAACAATATTTTTACCACAGTTTATAGTGCTCATCTTGGAGTGCCTACAGGATCAGTTGATTTTGGGTAGTGGGCTAGAAATGATTTTGAGATGGCCCAATAATCTAAGGGCAAAAAAAGTGTAAAACTTTTGAGTTTTATTGCTGCTAAATGTTTTTTGGGGAACAATATTTTTACCACAGTTTATAGTGCTCATCTTGGAGTGCCTACAGGATCAGTTGATTTTAGGTAGTGGGCTAGAAATGATTTTGAGATGGCCCAATAATCTAAGGGCAAAAAAAGTGTAAAAAAGTATTTTCTTGTGTGAGGAAGATTTGTAAACTTTTATTTGTAGTTTTTCCACTTATCCCAGACTTTTGTTTCTCGTAATGTTGTATGACCAACCTTCTAGAATACAGTTTTTAGAATGTCCTTTTATTTTAACCTTCAAAAAATTTTTTTTGTTTTATAGGAAGAGTTGCTGTGGGAAATGAATTCCTATTGAGCATAAGTACACATAAAACTATGTGCCTGGAATGGGTTGTAGATCCGTCAGGTCTAGCCATCTGTGGTGTTATTGGTGATGTTGAGGAGGTAGAGACTTGGCGAGAGTTCTTTTTGTCTTTATTGAACTGAGGGTGGTGGTGCAACTGCACAAGATACTTCTTTTTGTCATGTGACATAAAGTAGAAGAGTTTGACAACAAAGACTTTTCAAATAAAGAGCATTTTATCTGGAACCATTACAAGAACTTGATGTCCTTGAGTTGCTATTATGTGAGTAGTCCTGTTGAGGCTAGAATTGGGCAACTCATAGTCCAACTACTTTTTATTCCTTTCTTGCCTCCCAATAACAGGCTGCCTGTGGGATGTACTAAGGTGGCAGACAAGAGACAGTGTTCATTGCTGGCCAGAAAGGACTTTCATGTGGTGCAAAGGATAGAGAAAATGTCTCTAATGAAATCACGTGGGGATAAGGGCTGATGGAGGGGTACCCTGTCCTCAGAACATGCTTTCTAATTAGAAAAGAAAGAAGAGAAAGGGGATGATCATTTATGGAGCCCCTCCTATGTGTTATGTAATTCACATGCATTATATCATTTAGTGCCAATTGTCCATTGAGGAAGATGATTTAACTCTTTTACTGATGAGAAAATTGAGGCTCAGGGAGTTTACTTAAGTCATAAGTTTACAAGAATTAGAACCAAAGAACGGACCCAATTCTGTCAATTCCAAAGCCCATATTTCTTCCATCACACTGCATCATGCTACCTCCTTAAATCAGTTTCTGATTTCAGCATTAGTGCTGGGTATGATATTGATATTCAACTCTGTACCCCACCAATACGTACAATCAAATATGTTACAATGAAAAAAAATGCTGGGTATGAGAACATCAACATAAATATAGGAATGATCAAGAAAAAGGCAAGTAACGAAGTAGGCTGACAGAGTAGGAAGTTACCTGTTCTCTGAGGTTTAGAAAATCCTTCAAGTGAAGGAAAGTAGTTATTGGAGTATCTGCTAGACTTGGGAGCTTGGGTAACCCAAACCAGGAGGAGGCAGGAAGTTCTATAATGCTAATTGAAGAACTCTGCTCTTTAGGCCTCCTCTAATGAAGTTGGATTGTTTCGATCTCTCATTAGGCTTTGATGAGGAAAGGAGTTTTGTAGTAATTGTTTAGGTGTTGAGGGATTTAGAGAGAAGCCCCAGACATTTCTGTTTAACTCCTTCTAGTTTAGAGAGCATCTCTCCACATGTGAAGTAGTTGTTTCTTTCTCTGATGTCTGCCTTGGTCAGACCCATGGCAAAAGGATTAAATAAAAATCAGAAATTTACAGTTTGTTTTTTGACTTTAATTAAGTTTTTTAAGTGAAAAAAAGTTTGAACTGTTCAGGGATCTTTTGCTCAAATAAGACTTTTATGTTTTACTGAATTTTTTGCCAGTTGAAATTGATCTTTCTTAATAGTTTAGAAATAAAGATTCCTTATTAATTTGATGACTGAGATACACATTAATGTGGAATAATTTTTAATAAATGATTTAGGGCCTGATTTGTGTTGTGAAGGATTATTAATTATTGGTTAAGACCATATTTTTAAAAGCTGATTTATTGAGGTATAATTGACATATACTCCATCTCCCTGAGCACCATTCCAGACAACTACTGATCTTTCTGTCACTATACATTAATTTTCATTTTCTAGAATTTTACATAAATGCAATTGCACAGAATTGTAGTTATGCTTCTTTCACTCAGCATAATTATTTTGAGATTCATCCCTGTTGCTAGTGTGTCAGTAGTTTGTTCCTCTTTATTGCTGAGTGATATTCCATCGTATGGCTGTACTATACCTCAGCTTATTAATACATTCACCTGCTGATGGACATATTGGTTGTTTCCAGTTTTTTTGGCTATTAACAAATAATATTGCTTTGAAAATTTGTGTACAAGTCTTTGTGTGGACATACATTTTTATTTCTCTTGGATAAATAAATACCTAGGAGTAGGATGGTTGGATCATATGGTAGGTATATGCTTAACTATCAAAGTTTTCCAAAGCGATCATAGTATTTTGCATTCCCGCCAACAATGTGTGAGCAGTTCGGTTCCTCCACATCCTTGCCAACTCTTGGTATGGTCAGTCTTTTTGATTGTAGACATTCTAATAGGTGTGTATTGGCATCTCATTTTTGTTTTAACTTGCCTTTTCCTAATGACTAGTGATGCTGAGCATCTTTTCATGAGCTTATTTGCTATCCATATATATCTTATTTGATGAAGTGTCTGTTCAGATTTTTTGCTCATTTTTAATTGGATTGTGTGTTTTCTTATTTCTGAGTTTTGAGAACTTTTTATATATTTTGGATACAAGGTCTTTTTAAGATATAGGGTTTGCAAATATTTTCTCGTAGTCTCTTTTTATTCTCTTAATGGTGTGTTTTGAAGAGCAGAAATTCTTAATTTTGACAAAGTCCAAATGATTGATTTTTTTCTTTTATGGGTTGCTTTTGTTGCTTTACTTAAGAAATCTTTGCCTAAGTTCACATCACGAAGATATTCTCCTATGTACTAGAAGCTTTATAATTTTAGGTTTACATTTAGATCAGTGATCCATTTTGAGTTAATTTTTACATAAGGTGCAAGGTATGGATCAAAGTTCACTTTTTACATGTGGAATCTAGTTGTTCTAACACTACTTATTGGAAAGTTTATTCCTTCACTAAATTGCCTTTGTACCTAGATTGAAAATCTATGGTTCTATTTCTGGACACTCTTTTCTGTTTCATTGATCTTTTGTCTTTCTTGATGCCAATACTACACTGATTTGATTACTGTAGCTGTATAATTTGAAAATCTATTAATACATGCATAGTTCTATTTCTGGACTCTGTTTTGTGTTTCATTGATCTCTTTGTCTTTCTTGATGCCGGTACTACAGTGACTTGCTCACTGTAGCTTTATAATAAGACTTGAAAGTCAGGTAGTGTAAGTCCTCCTACTTTGCTATACTTTTTCAAGGCTGTTTTGACTCTTTTAGGTCCTTTTCATTCTGTATTAATTTTAGAATCAGCTTCCCAGCTTTTCCAAAAAGTCTGCTTGAGAATTTGATTGGGATTGTATTGGATCTTTAGATCGCTTTGGGGAGAACTGCCATTTTAACAGTTTTGAGTCTTCCAACTCATGAACATTCTGTAGTCTCCATTTATTTAGAGTTTCTTTAATTTCTCTCAGCAATATTTTGTAGTTTTTAGTGGAAAAATCTTGTGTATCTTTTGTCATAATTATCCCTAAGTATTTTTTATTTTTTGATGCTATTGATATGATATATTTTTCATGCCTGTTGATTCACAGCAATATTTTGTAGTTTTTAGTGGAAAAATCTTGTGTATCTTTTGTCATAATTATTCCTAAGTATTTTTTATTTTTTGATGCTATTGATATGATATATTTTTCATGCCTGTTGATTCATTGTCTTTTAACTTGCTTGTTTCTGACAAGAAATCTGCTAACATTCTTATCACTGTTTCTCTGTACTTAATTTGTCTTTTTTTCTCTGGCTGCTTTTAAGATTTTCTCTTTAACCTGGTTTTAAGCAAATTGATTATGATGTGTCTTGGTATAGTTTTCTTT
>NW_007733190.1:17760-26587 GCF_000696425.1 Galeopterus variegatus | reverse complement strand
CATTTATTTAGAGTTTCTTTAATTTCTCTCAGCAATATTTTGTAGTTTTTAGTGGAAAAATCTTGTGTATCTTTTGTCATAATTATCCCTAAGTATTTTTTATTTTTTGATGCTATTGATATGATATATTTTTCATGCCTGTTGATTCATTGTCTTTTAACTTGCTTGTTTCTGACAAGAAATCTGCTAACATTCTTATCACTGTTTCTCTGTACTTAATTTGTCTTTTTTTCTCTGGCTGCTTTTAAGATTTTCTCTTTAACCTGGTTTTAAGCAAATTGATTATGATGTGTCTTGGTATAGTTTTCTTTATGTTTCTTGTTATTGGTGTCATCGAACTTACTGGATTTGTGGTTTTATAGTTTTCATCAAATTTGGAAAATTTTGGGCTGTCATTTTTTAAATGTTTTTTTCTTTTCCTACCCCTGTCCCTTGTAGATTTCAATTATGCATATATTAGATTGCTTGAAGTTGTCCCATAGCTCACTGATGCTCTCTGTTCATTTTTTTCAGTTTTTTTCCCTTTCTTTGTTTCCTTTTGGATAGTTTTTATTTCTAACTATATCAGGTTTAATTCTTTTCTTCTGCAGTGTCTAATCTCCTGTTAGTCCCATATCAGTTTATCTCAGGAATCATAGTTTTTTTTTTTTTTAAATCAGAGTTACTTTTAATAAAAGTTGTATCACTTAAATAGACATACAACAGTTACTGAAAAAAATTCACCATTTTCCCTTTCCTGGTGAAAACTAGTATACACAGTAGACCTCTGATACTCTGCAACAACCCTTGCTGGTGTGGAATTCTCACAATTTTAGGCGAGCCTTTAAAAAAGCAATACCTTGATTGCTTCAATGACCTGTGGAAGTATAAAGAAGCTATTGTTCTTAATAATTCACTACAAAAAGTAAAGTTGGAAACTTCAATTTTTGTTTGTCTCTCTACATGTTCAGAATAAAATTAATTACTGTAATTCTGAACTTTTCAACCACTTCATGTTTTCCATTCTTGCTTTCAGTAGTGAACATCTGTTGTTTCAGTTTGCTCTGAATCCCTCTTTCCTTTTGGGATGAGCCCATCACTCATCCAATGTGGTCCTGATGGGAGTTATCAGTTACAGTGCATATAACCCAGGCCTGGCCACGACTGTGGACCCCCATCTCTTTTCCCACAGGAATTGGTCCAGCGCAAGAGCAGGTGATCCAGGGAAGAAGACCAGAGTCTTTTTGTAGTATTTGATTTGTGGATCTTGGAAAAGGAAGTTCTCTCTTTCCTCTTTGAATCACAGATCTTAAGGTTGTGGACTTATGGCTAACACTGGCACATTATGTGGAAAGGATCAGCCTGAAAATGAAATCAGAGAAAACAATCAGGAGATGGTAAAGAGCTCTGGCAACATCATCCGAGCTATGCCTATGGATGACATTAAAGTTTTGAGGTTGTTACTTCAGTGAATCAGTGCAAATGAAGCATTTCTTCTCCAAGGAATCAAACACTTTCAGAACTAAATAGGACAGATTGAATAAACAAAAGAGTTTTATCCTACACTTTCCCATTTTCTGACAGGCTCCATGTTATCAATCATGTCAGTCACATCAGTGGCCTTCAGGATGTGCAAACTGTGTAATTCTGTTGAAGAGTCAAGATTGAAAATAACAATCCATTCTTTGTGCTTTAGAACAATTCTCAAAACATATATTATGCTCTCTACCCATAATTGTTCAAATAAATTTTTCTTCTAAAAAATAACTTAGATCAACAGAATCATTTACTTTATACATATTCAGAAACAGAGCTCATCTTTTTTCTCCAGTGTTCCACGGAAGGAAAAACTGGTGGAAACACACAGATGTAGCAAAAGGTATGTTTCCTATTTTGGCTTCTCTTTTAATGACTAGAGGAAATCCTTTGTTGTTTTCATCTTGGTTTCAGCATAATGGTATCAATATCCTTTTCTTCCTCTGAATCTTGATCTGGCATCCAGCATTGGTCTTTTACACCAGATAATGAATATTTCAAAGCTTTGCAGTGTTCTTCCTTCAAACACTGCCGAGGGTATTTTCCTTCTTGGAGCACACAGTCCGACTACCATAGTTGAATGCCCAGGTCCTCCTTCACGCCCGCATACATGCCGCCCTCTGGCTTGTCCTCGGAAGACTGAGTTGTCGCTCACTAGCTACCCTGCTGGGCATGAGCGATGCTCGCTGCGGAAGCTCAGGCATCATAGTTTTATCTCTAGAAATGTGATTTAGATCTTTTAAATATTTTCCTGTGCGGCCCTCTGGCTTGTCCTCGGAAGACTGAGTTGTCGCTCACTAGCTACCCTGCTGGGCATGAGCGATGCTCGCTGTGGAAGCTCAGGCATCATAGTTTTATCTCTAGAAATGTGATTTAGATCTTTTAAATATTTTCCATGTCTTGTAACATGATCATGCTCTTGCTTCTTGAACACGTGGAATACAGTTCTAATATCTAGTACTTTCCTGTCTTGTATTTCTACATTCTCATTCCACCTCCCCCGTCTCTCTCTCTCTTACACACATGTATGCCCTCCTGTTTATTAAAGAAATAATGCAAGATAGGTAATACTTTTCTTATTTTATTTGTTTGGAAACTGAGGCTTAAGTAGTTTGATTTGGTCAAGATCAGACAGTTATTGTTCAGATTTAAGTCTAATTTCACAGACTTCTGCTTCTTTCCGTTACTCCTGCTTATAGCAAAAGGGATAAGACAAGTATAGAAATAAAATAGAACTAAGAGTAGGGAAGCCACCATAATAGAAAAGAATTGTGGAAGATACAGGGGAGTGTGTATATTATAAAAACTTCTAAGGATGCAGGATGCATTTTGGGTGAACCTTGAAGGACAGGTAAGATTTTGCAGGCCTCTCTAAGGAGGGTGATGCATTTGAGGAGGAGAGGAGTGTGCGAGTTTTGCAGTGTGTAGGGATGGAAGAGTGGGGCATGTGTTTGGCTGCATTGGATGTGAACACGGAAAGCAGATGACAAGGGAGTTTGTACTGAATTATGGAGTATTTTTGGTGTTTGGCTTCAACACAACTCTTTTGTATATCTTTTCTCTTCAACTACTGTATTCTTCTGATCCAGGGAACGTGTCTTTTAAAATTTTCTTTCGTTACTTAGTACAATGATTAATTCACAGACTTATTGATTGATTGATAACATATTTTCTTACTTTAGCATCCTTAGGTCTACTTTATTAGTACTTGTGATTGTATTGTTTATTGTTTAAGTAGTCTTAAATTCTGTGCTCATAAAATTCCTTCCAAAGAAGTCAGCATAAGAAGTTAATTTATTGATTGTCTCAGCAGTTGGCTTACCATACCCAAAGAGTATCCCACTTCCTCAGGCATCTAGAATCCTGCTTTCAACTTAAGGGTCATTGTGTGATCTTGTGCTGTTCTAATGAAAGGAATGCTCAGATGTTAGTGTTGTAGGCAGAGCCCAGGCCCGATTCTCTGGGACTTTCTTACATCTGGCTGGTAGGGAGGAATACTGTGGCACTGTCCTTGAACTCAAAACTGCCCACCACATACAGAATTGGCTTTGACACTGCAAGTGCTCAATTGGTCTCACTCTAATCTTTGTATCCGAAAGGAATTGAGATCTGAGATTTCAACCAGGTTTCACTGAATTTCCATCAGTTAAAAAAATATATCTTATTGTTAAAATTGCATCATTCTTCCTGCAGTACTTTTAATTATCTATACAAACCTTTTTACTCTTGAGTTCTGGCAAATGTTCTCTTTGCCAGGGCTCCCTGAAGTGACTGTCAGTAGTTTGAGTTTGATCGAAAGGGCGTATTGTCCTTTGCTCTATCCCCTTCCTAGCCCCATGAATCTCCTTGTTAGTACAGATTCCTTGACCCCACTCATAGAGACTGTGATTCAGTAGGTCTGTGGTGAGGCCTGGTGATTTGCATTTTGAACATGCTCTCGAGTGCTGCTGATGCTGCTGGTTTATGCAGAGTGGCACTGTCCATAAAGCTCCATTTAGCCAGTGTCTGGGAACTCAACTCAAGGATTGGTAATAAGCTGTCAGGGAGCATGGTTTCTGGGCTGCTTGTCTTCTCCATTTTTTTTTCTCCTACTGTCATTTTTACTTTATTTCAGTTAAACTTGGTAGCTTTTGCCTATATCATCTGTCAACAGGAATAGTCTTTTAAGTGTTGATTGTGCTGACCGTGACACAACTGAGATGTCTTAAATTGCAATTATGTAAGTCATTTGAGATGTTTTCACCTATTGCACTAAGAAACTCTATGGTAACATGTTTCTTGTGATTGATTTATCTTACACAGAGAAAAGAAATGAGCTCTGGCAGCATTTGTCATAATGGGAAGTCTTCTGGTATAGTTTTACCTGTTTGTGGGAGATAGTCACATTCAGGGCTGATAATTACAAAATATATATAACCCTGAAGGAGTAGGTTCTGGAAAAAAAGGAGAGTAGGTGTTCTTAAACCTACTGAAATCTTTGTTTAGCATCTCCTCTTAAACCATTGAACCAAATTGATTTAGGGAAAAGCATAATTATTTTTATTGATTAAATAGACTCTGTACTGTTACTACTGAGTAGAGTTTAAAGTGTAGTTATGCATTGCATAACGACATTTCAGTCAATGTGGGACTGTTTATATGGCAGTGGTCCCATGAGATTATAATGACTATCCCATATAGCTTAGGTGTGTAGTAGGCTATACCATCTAGGTTTGTGTAAGTGTACTCTGTGATGTTTACACAATGATGAAATCACCTAATGATGCATTTCTCAGAACGTATGCCCGTCACTAAGTTGACATGTGACTATATGTAGGTATATGTGTATATATATTGCTGTTTGATTACAAAAGTAATTCATACTCTTGTGTTTTTTTTTTTTTTTTTTTTTTTTTTTTTTTTTTTGTCCGGCAACGGATCGCAACCCTCAGTGTTGCCCCCGCGCCTTGCTCAGCCAGTGAGCGGGAGCCGGTCTGTATGTGGGATCCGAACCCTCGGGTGGGAGCGCCGCCGCGCTTCCCAAGCGGCGCACTAGCGCAGTGCGCCACCGGGCCGGCCCCATACTCTTGTAAGAAACAAAAAAACTAAAACATTACTGAATTGTATGACTTAAAGTGAGAATCCCCAGTAATTCTATTTTCTAAAGAGAATTACTGTTGTAAATGTGGTATGTCTAAATAGAGGTTTTATTTGTCCCACTTTGAGAGGCAAAGACGAATATAGATGGTTCATTGCTGGACTGTTGTCATTTTTAAGATGGTGAATTGCCATCTTTCATCTGTAGGCCAGTGCCATGATATTTTCCTTGAGAATCTAATCCAGTGCTGTTCCTGGAATGAAAATGTTGCAAGAAAGTTGAACATTTTATTTATTTATTTATTTATTTTCTGTCTTTTGTCTTTTTACCGTGTCCGGCAACGGATCACAACCCTCAGTGTTGCCCCCGTACCGGACCGGGGACCGGCAACGGGATCGCAAGCCTCGGCGTTGCTCCCGCGCCTCGCTCAGCCAGTGAGCGGGAGCCGGTCTGTATGTGGGATCCGAACCCTCGGACGGGAGCGCCGCCGCGCTTCCCAAGCGGCGCACCATCCAGTGCGCCACCGGGCCGGCCCTGAACATTTTTTAAACACAGAAAATATTGGTGAAAGAAATTCCCTTCCTTTTCCTTCTTTCTTTCTCTAATACAGTAGGTTCTGTGTTCTCCAAGTATTATGAAAATAATTTATTTTTTCTGTCTTTGCTTCTTTATCCAACATATATCTTGTGTATGGAAGATCTGGGACATAGCAGGAGTACTTCTATGTAATTAGTGGAAACTGGCCTGTCTCTTACCTAGGATCTACTCTTGAGCATAGCACATCAATCTGGAGGAACTGGATTGGGCTAATAGTGGTTTAGATGCAACTCTAATTTGCATTCAGGGCTAATTTGAGAGGCCCTGACTAGAAATTGATGGATTGAATGTGGTTCACTGACTCAGAACTTGGAATTTATGGGAGAGAGAAGCCTTATGAAGATAGATGGTCCTGAGGCCTGCAGAAGAACACACACACTTAGAGTCTCCCAGAGCTGATTAAAGGGATTCTAGCTCCTGGCAAGATGGAGATTATGAGCTGCAAGAAGCCTTGGATCCTCATTCCTAACAACTGCCTTTAAGGCTTTCAGGGATTGGAAAACATTTTTGAATCTACTTTCCAGAATCTTTGGCTTCTAACTTCTAAAGTGAAGGATGAACTAGAGGCTGACAAACAGTAAATCAGAACAAATATGCTGCTCAGTGGGCGAGCTGGAGAATATATTGTTTTGGAGAAGCTTGTTAGAGAGATCAATAGTCATTATATTCTGGGGAACATTAAAAAAAATAAATGTACATGACTTATGTAAAGAATTAAAAAATAAAAAATTTAAGTGGAACAAGGTTCTTTATACAAAGTTTTCTAATTGATTATTACTGGGATATAATAAAAAGGCTATTAATTTTTATATATTGTATTTGACACTGTTGAACACATAGTTGTAATACTTTTTCAGTTGATCGTATTGGATTTCCTAGGTAGACAGTGATTCCATCTCTAATTGATCATTTTGCCTCTTTTTAAATATATATATATATATTTTTTGTCTTTTTCCGTGTCCGGCAACGGATCGCAACCCTCAGTGTCGCCCCCGTACCGGACCAGGACCGGCAACGGGATCGCAACCCTCGGTGTTGCCCCCGCGCCTCGCTCAGCCAGTGAGCGGGAACCGGTCTGTATGTGGGATCCGAACCATCGGCGGGAGCGCCGCCGCGCTTCCCAAACGGCGCACTAGCACAGCGCGCCACCGGGCCGGCCCTTTTTAAAATATTTTTGTCATGTTTTTTGTTACATAGTAATGGCTAGCACCTTTAGAACAATATTGAATAACAAACACTGTAATAGTTGGCAGCCTTTTTCTATTCTTAAGTTAATAGGAATGCCTCTAGTGCTTTTTCATTATTCATAAGTTATTTTCTGTTGCTAATTTTTGTTTCAACTCTTTTCTTTTTAAACTTTATTTTTAAATTAAACTTTTCCTTTTGAGATGCTTGTAGAATCACATGCAATTGTAAGAAATAATTCAGAGAGATCCTGGGACCTTCACCCAGTTTTCTTTTGCATATCTATAGTACAGTATCACTACTGTAAATTTGCATCCACCTTATTCACATTTTACTACCTTTACTTATACTCCTTATTCAGATTTTACCAGTTTTACTTGTACTCATTTGCGTGTGTGTGTTCTATTACATCTGTAGATTGTGTGACCACCGCCAAGGTCAAGATACTGAATTTTTCCATTACAAAAATTCCTTGTGCTGCTATGCTTTCATAGCCATGGTCATTTCCCTCTCTGTCTTCCTAACCCTAGGAAACCATTAAACTCTTCTCTTTCTCTATAATTTTGTCATTTCACGAATGCTATATAAATGGAATCATATAGTATGTAACCTTTGAGATTGGCTTTTTTCACTCAGCATAATTCCCTTGAGATTCATCCAGGTTGTTGCATGTATCAATAGTTTGTTCCTTTTTATTACTTAGTAATATCTCATGACATGGATTCACCACAGCTTGTTTAACTGTTCATCTTTTGAAGGACAACTGGGTTGTTTTCAGTTTTGAAATATTATGAATAAAGCTTCTATGAACATTCATGTACAGGTTTTTTCTTTGCAAATGTAAGTTTTCATTTCTCTGGGATAAATGCCCAAGAGTGCATATACCCTTTACTTAGATTCACCTGTTGTTAATATTTTGTCCTGTTTCCTTTATTATTTGTTTTCTCTATGTCTCTGTGTCTGTCTCTTTCTCTCTTTAAATATACACACATAAATATAAAAAATTTTCTTGAGCTACTTGAGAGTAAATTGCATACGTTATAATCCCTTATACTCTGTATTTCCAAGAATAAGGACATTTTCTTACATATCCACAGAAAAGTTATCAACTTAGCTAACCATGGATACAACTTTTATCAGATCTGCAGTCAATTAGTTTGTCCGTTGACCCAATAATGTCTCTTTTATATCTTTTCCCCTTCAGGATCTAGTCTACTATCACTTTGTATTTATTTGTCACGTTTCTTTTGCCTCCTTTAATCTGGAACAGTTCTTTGACCTTTCTTTGACTTTTGTGACTTTTTGAGGAATATAGTCCTATTTTAAAAAAAATAGGATTTCCTCTTTATGGAGTGCTTATTATCTGTCAGGTATTGGTCTGAGAACTTTTATTACATATATTACCCATTAGTGCCCAAGACATCTCTATGAGGTAGGTTTTATTATTAAACTTGCTCAAAGTCATAGCTCTTAAGTGGTAGAACTTGGATTCAAACCCGGGCTTTTTGATTCCAGATGTCTTTTAACTGCTGAGCTCTACTGTCTTCCATTAATCTTTTAGCCTGCTGTAGTACCACTCAGGCTTCCAGAAACTGGTGTTTTAACCTTGAACTAAGAATCAGGGAAACCATGATTTCTATATCTGTGTCTATCAGCTTTCATAAACAAGTGTTATATGATTTGTATTACAGTAGATCCATTACACGATGACTTCAGATATTTCATACGTTGCTTCAGGTTGGAGCTAAAATTGAGCCATTTCTGCATCTGATTAGCATTTATGTTACTTTTTGAAAGTATTAAATATTTGAACTGAAATTTTAAACATCAGGCAGCTGGTTGGTTGTCTTTCACATTAGAGAAGAAAGTTTAGAGAAAACCCTCTGAAGTTGTCTGGCCCATGTCTTTCAGTCCAGGTAAGGATTGTTTCTTCCAGGACATTTTTCAGTTCTT
>NW_007733190.1:12228-17095 GCF_000696425.1 Galeopterus variegatus | reverse complement strand
TTAGTAAAATGTGCACAAAGGCTCTGTATGAACTTAGGTTTTATATTTAATGTGTATCTAGAGATAGCAAGATCTTAGTGATGTAGCTTCCCCATAAATGACAAGTTGAACACTTGCAACCTGAAGGTTTAAAATAATCCTAAGATTCTGAACATTGCCGTGGAGCTGAGGTCCTGCACTCTGACCCTCTGCTTAGAAGGCTTGCATAAATGCTGGGAAACTAGAACTCTTCAATGGAAGTGGAGACCCATCTTATTTCGTGGGGTGTATAGGCCTCAGGTTTGTTTTCTGTCTCTGAGAAGCAGGGATTTCCAGTGCTTCTGTTCTGACTTTTTTTTTTGAAGGAGTAGGGAGAAGAAATGCCACAGGTCTGTCATAGTTATACTTCAATATTTTTAGAATTATTTTGGTTATTTTTCCTGGATTTTTGTATTTCTCTGCTATTTACTTGAAGTTGTTAACTATTAAATTCTTAGTGATGGCCTTTGTGAGTGGTAGTGGTTTTTATCTGGGAAATGTAGAATTTTGAAGAGCTGCAAATTGTAGAGTCACTATCTTTCAAACTCACTCTCATTGAATGGCATGAATGTGAAACATACTTCCTCCTCAGAAAGGAGGGATAGAATCAGGGTTGCTTTTGTAGGGCCTTTCTCAGGTCCACCAGTACAGGTGCTTACCTAATTGACCAGATCTAAAATCACCGGGTTGGCTTAGGGGTTATTAAACTTTAACTATATCTTTATCTGTGGTCTGGATTTAATGTCTAAGTCATTTTGCTGTTTACAATTTTGTGTTCCATGTTCCTCCAGATTCCTTGATTAATACTAAAATTCTCTGTGACTTTGAGGGGACAGTACAATTGCTTGTGACTTCGCATGTCTTCCTGTGGGAGTGTTCTCCAAGACAGGAGGTGGACCTTGTGTTGTAGGCAGGAGCCTTGTTTTTAGCAAGGCCTTACCTTGCTTGGGCCTGAAAGAATCTGTAGGTAGTAAATTCCAGATGTCTACTGCTGCAGCCTTGAGATTAGTAGTCATTGATATAGGAACACTTTCCCAAGAATAAAGTAATGATATAAGTGACATTTTTAAAAAAATAAAGAACTAACACCGAAGCCAGGTTATTAATGTCTTGTGTAAAGTAAAAAGTTTTCATGAACACTCACATTTTATTTGAAATAATATGAACCTAGGAAAAACTACTTTCAGTTTTTACATTTTTAGTCATTCTATTCAGTTGAAAGTCACATTTTTCCAAATTGCCATGGTAAAATTGGCCATGTGGATGAACTTTTCAACCTTTTTTTTCCTTTTTCTTAATACTTTTGAGATTAGTGTATGTGGAGACATGATGACTTTGATTACCATTGAAATTATGCATATAGCTGGTGGATAAGATATTTTTCAGCTCTATTAAATAACTGCTTCGATATTACAGCATGAAATTTGGATTGCACCTGTGATAAATTTGCTCCATAAAATTTATGCTTTGTGCAAGTAAAGACCCTAAGTAATAATAGTAGTTGTTGCTGAATTGTTTGCTAAATAGGTTATTTTGACATTATGACCTGTAATTGACAGTTTTTTTTTGTTTTTGTTTTTTTTTTTTTGTCTTTTTTCGTGTCCGGCAACGGATTGCAACCCTTAGTGTCGCGCCCGCACCGGACCGGGACCGGCAACGGGATCGCAACCCTCGGCGCTGCGCCCGCCCCTCGCTCACTGAGCGGGAACCGGTCTGTATGTGGGATCCGAACCCTCGGCGGGAGCGCCGCCGCGTTTCCCAAGCGGCGCACTGTAGCAGTGCGCCACCGGGCCAGCCCCTGTAATTGACAGTTTTTAAAAGGGAATTAAAAAGTCTTCTCATGTGCTTTATTATAATTTAGTACGTGTGTGCGGGGGGTGGGTAGGGGCGGATGAAACAACACTTTTAATTGATAATTGTTGAATTTGATGATGAACACATAGGAATTCATTACAACATTATTTCTACTTTGTATATGTTTTTAAATTTCCAAAATAAAAAGGTAAAGTATCCTCAAAAGGTAATGAAGGAAAGTGGCAAGATCCGAGACAGACTTTGTTTAGGGGTAGGATTAAGGAAATACATGTAATGATTTCCAAGTCTTTCTAGGGTGGTTTTTTTCAGTGGTGCTGAAGTACTGCTCCTAAATTACTTCAGGAGTGAGAATATTATAGTTTTACTTTGTTATTGCCTAAGTTTACTGACCATGGCAGAGATCATCCAGTGTGACTACTCATGCATTATGAAAACAAACCCCCTCCTTTTTATTTTTTTACAAGACACTTTCTTTTGCTATTTGGAGCTGAGCATGAATTCCAACACCAATGGTTACTTTCATATGCTTCTTTAGATTCTGATTTTCTTTAAAAAGACAAAATTTTTGTTTGGTCCCTATTCTTTTAGATTTTTCAAGTGTCTCTGTTACTTCCTCCACTGACTGAATGGAGAAAGATTTATTCTTGTTTCTAAAGGTATTTACTGTTTGACTTGAGCTTTTTGCTACTCTGTCTAGAGTTTGTTTCCAAAGTTTGCATATTTTTCTTAAAAAGAGGTTAGAATAAATTTCATGGGGTTGAAAATGCCAGTTGGTATGAGAGTAATCTTATTCGTCCCAATTTAATAATTCTATAGATGACTTTAATTGTAGTAATAAAATGTGGGGGAGAAACATGAGATTGAATTTATAGTATAATCCTGTATAAAGTAAACATGAGAAATGAAGCTATTTGTTGAAAAATGAAGCAGTTTCTACCTCTTAACATTTTGGGGCTTTACTTGGTAGCACAGCTTATGTTTGAGAAGACCCTGGGTGATCTCTTTCAATTTTGGTTTTGTATGCTACCTTATTGCAAATCTTGTACTTGTTATTGTGTGACTTATGACCAGAATTCTAGAACTTCAATGGCATTAGGATGATTCTGTCTTTATTAGACAGGTAGATGATACTATAGATCCACCCTAGCAATATCCTTCATGTGCTTCTTGTCATTACTGATGTGCTACCAAGTAAGGTCCTCACAGAAGCTACTTGTTATCCTTGGCCCCACCTTCTCAACTCTTCTTTCCTATCAGTGTTTTGACATGCTCAAGTTTCTCCTTTCATAACAAGATAGCAACAACAAATGCAAACTTTATCTTTTGCTTCCACCTTTTCCTCTTCACAGCCAAACTTCACCAAAAAGTTGATTGAACTCACTAACTCCACATCCTGCCAGCCTGTTCATGGCTCAGCTTATTTCTTTTTAGTTGTTATCCCTATTGCTTCACTAAAACAGCTCTCACTAAGCTCCCTGTGACATCCATGATGCTTAGTCTAATGAACACTTCATTCTTTATTTTACTTCTCTTAGCAGCATGTGACTTTATGGCCCATTACCTTCTTGAAACTTTGATATTCTTGACATTACACTTTCCCAAGTTTTCTCTTATATCTCTTTCAGAGGAGGCCATTCCTTTTCAGTCTTTGCAATTTTTTCCCTCTTTTTTTTGTAATCGAATCATAATTGACTATACATATTTTTTGGGTTCAATGTTGATGTCTGTTGATCAAATCAATATTATTAGCATATATATTATTACAAATTGTACTTATTCTCTATGCCCCTTATCCAATCTCTCCCCATCCCCCACTTCCTCCCCCCTCCCCCTCTAAGAACCCTAGATTTTTTCTTTTGTCCTTCTGAAAGAGTAACAATTACTCTGTTGATTTGTTGCCTAGATGATATGTCCAGTGCTGAGAGAGTTGTGTTCAGGTCCTACTATTATCATAGAGTAGATACTTCTGTCACTCTGGATGGGCTTTGTGGAGAGAGACATCCTCTTCTTTTCTTTGGTCTCTGCTAGTGACTCACCTTATGTCAGTGCACTCAAGTGGCTGGCAGGCCATCTGCACAGTGGTTGTGGCTTCTAGCCACTTTTGTGGCAGCCATGGCTATTATGGCTGTTGTGGGCCACCCACATGGAAGTAGTGTTTTGGCATGCTCCTTGCCTGGTTGTGGGAGGAGGGGTTGATCCCTGGCTCCATGCCTCAGGACTACAGGTGGACCCTGTGGCAGCAGCAGTGTGCTTGGATGCAGGAGGAGGGGTCTTCCCTGGCTCCATGCCTCAGGACTCTGAGCGGGCCCTGTGGCAGTGGAGGTGTGCCTGATTGCAGGAAGAGGGGTTGGTCCCTGGCTCCATCCTCAGGACCCCGGGTGGGCCACATGGCAGCAGCAGCATGCCTGGTTGTGGGAGGAGGGGTCAGTTCCCAGCTCCATCTGTTTTTACATTCCAAGAGTTTGTTATGGAGCATTTGGGTGGGAGAGGGAGATGGGAAGGGGGAAGAAAATAGGGTGGGAGGAGAAAGGAGGGGGGCATGGTTGAGGCCTATTGCACCCCCTTTATTCCTGCAGGGAAGACCAGGGGGCTTCCATTGGTGGCTTGGTCATTGCTGGGCTGAATGCAGATGTCAGGGGCTTGTGACTGAAGCCCTCAGCTCCCCTCCCCCCCCCGAGCCGGGGGCACTTCCTGCGGCAGCTCAGTGGTCATTGCTGGGCTGGTTGTGGGTGTCAGGAGGCATAGCTGAGGCACCTGGCCCTCTCACTTCCCTGGCTTGTGAGCCCAGAGGGCTTCTGGTCCTTCTAGGTTTTATAGGTGTCCTTTGGTGAAGTGAGACCTTTACTAGTTAATATCAAACTTTGTTTCTGGTTTGTGGGTATTTTGTTTTTTCTTTCAGATCTGTGTTGGATTATTTGCTTTTACCACTATTTACTCTGCACTGGAACTAATTTGTTGTCTTTTGCTTCTAAGATGGGGGAACTTCCTGTGGGGACCAGCACTTGAGCTCTGTGATTGAGCTAAATTGCTGCTT
>NW_007733190.1:7413-11268 GCF_000696425.1 Galeopterus variegatus | reverse complement strand
ATGCAGATGTCAGGGGCTTGTGACTGAAGCCCTCAGCTCCCCCCCCCCCCCCGAGCCGGGGGCACTTCCTGCGGCAGCTCAGTGGTCATTGCTGGGCTGGTTGTGGGTGTCAGGAGGCATAGCTGAGGCACCTGGCCCTCTCACTTCCCTGGCTTGTGAGCCCAGAGGGCTTCTGGTCCTTCTAGGTTTTATAGGTGTCCTTTGGTGAAGTGAGACCTTTACTAGTTAATATCAAACTTTGTTTCTGGTTTGTGGGTATTTTGTTTTTTCTTTCAGATCTGTGTTGGATTATTTGCTTTTACCACTATTTACTCTGCACTGGAACTAATTTGTTGTCTTTTGCTTCTAAGATGGGGGAACTTCCTGTGGGGACCAGCACTTGAGCTCTGTGATTGAGCTAAATTGCTGCTTTGCTGCTGATTCTCTAGGGAAGGTTTTCTGTGCAGCTCAGGTTTTAATGGTTGACTTTGTAGGTACTTCCAGGTCTTGTGAGATCTGGTACACCTGGGTTGTGTGGAAACTCTGGTCTGGACCTGAGTCTTTTCAGCAAACTGCACCCCCTGCAGTTCTGTATTCCTGACCAGTCTACACAGAGTGGTCCTGTGCTGATTGGGGGCAGATCAGCTGTCCATTCTGTACCCCAGTGTTCCCCTGGTGGTCCATATCTCCCACTGCCCACACTCCAAACACTTCCCATGGGATAAGCCATGTGCCAGTCTCTTGCGGTGACTCATTGGCCTCTGAGTGGCTCCCTTTTTCAGTTGCCTGTGGCCTCTCACTCGCATGTGGGTTCATGGGAACCTGCCAGTGGTCTTGCTGCCCGTGGGGCCACCAAGGCTCTCTTCTCCCCTGCCACCTCCAAGCAACTTCATAGGAAGGGTACAGCAGTGGCTTTTGCCAGCTCTTGCTCTGTACGCTCACCAGCTCCAGCCTTGAAACACCTGGGGCTCGAAATGGTGGGAGCAGTCCTTTCTTTCTCTAATTGTGGCTTCTCCTGCCTTCATGCACTCTGTAGGTCTCTCCTCCTCTTCCCCTGAGCTCTAGAGGCCCCAGGTTGGCTGTTGTTGCTTTTTAATTGTAAATTGTTGCTTTTTAATAGTAAATCGGTTGACTTGTGGGAGAGAGTGACACTGGGGACCATCTACCATCTTGACCGGAAGCCCTGGCCATTGAACTTTGAGGCTCCTTAGGTCTCCATCCTAGATCCATTCTCCCTTTTCTTTATGTTCTCTTCCCAGGCTGATCTCATCTATGTTCACAACTTTAGTTACTTCAGTTATAATTTGTTCTCTGGTGACTGCCAAATTTAACCTCAGCCCAGATGTCTTCAGAGCTCCTGACCTGTATATCCAGCTACCTGTTTGGTACTATCTCTTGGAGTTGCAGTCACCTCAAACTCAGCATATCTGATCCTGGGCTGATGATCTGCACCCCTCTACCCCAATCCAATAACCCTGTCCCAGAGAATGTCACTCCCATCCATCCAGTAGTGTAAGCCAGAATACATGAAGTTGCCCTTGATCATCCCCTTTTCCTCACCCTTCATGTTCAATTGATTGCCATGTTTTGTTGATTTGGCTTCCTAAATATTTCTTGATTAAAATTTCTTGATCTCAGTACCGTCATTTTTTACATGGACTTCTCAAATAGCCTCCTAACCCAGGGCCCCATTCATTATTCCCCCGATTGCCAATCCTTTCTATACCCTGAAGCTAGAGAGATCTTACCAGAATGTAAATCTGATCATGTCATCCTCCTGACTGAAAACACTCCAGTACTTAACCATTGGTTGTAGGAAAAAAAAATCAAACTTCTTAATACATCCTGCAAGCTCTGGCGTGATGTGGCACCTGCTTTTCCCTCCAGCTTCATCTTCCCTTACTTTCCCATTTGTTCTCTAAGCTGTGGCCACATTCCTTGAATGTGTTATATTCCCTCTCACTCCAGAGTATAAATTTAGTTTGAAGTTATACATCAATTTGCATAATTGTTTAACATTTTTCCTTCCACCTTAGACTGTAAGCTTCATGAGAGGAAGGACTGGTCTCCTTTTCTTTTTCCATTGTGTTCCTTAAGGCCAAGCGTAGTGCCTGATCCAGTTTAGGAGCTCAATACATTTTTGTTAAATAAGTGAATGAATGGACAAGTAAATGTTTCAGTCAAAATCGTAAAACATAAAGGGATATGTGAAGTGAGACAGAAGTAACAAGTTATATTATGCAAACATTTTCTGAAGGACTCTCTGAGGCAGCGGCATGAGTTTTAAGTAGGATGGAGATTATACATTATCAGAGCCACACACCAGGAAAGGTAAACTGGCTGTGGGACTTAGGGCTAGATATGAAGGAGGAGGAGTTTGAAGCAGGAGACGCTATCAGGGATTAGTTTAGGTGAAAGGTAATATGGACCAGTACTAGAACAATGACAGAGAGACTGTAACACATTTGAGGGTGTAGAGGAAAAATGATGGGACCTGAATGAATATGCAGGTGGGTTGAGGTGACGAAATTTCTTTGAGTTTCATTATCTCAGTCTCCTAAATTCATCATTTCATTTTCTTTGGAAGTGGTAAAATTTTCAACAAATTCTATTGAGCTGTTATTCAGCAGACACTCCACTAGGATTTGGGGTTGTGGAAGTAAATAAAAAGTTTCACCATCTAAGTCTCTTAATTATATTTTTTAGTATAATGCTTTTAAAACTTTGATTAAAACTATATAAGCCTAGGGCCGGCCTTGTGGCTCAGTCGGGAGAGTGCGGCGCTGGGAGCACCAAGGCCACGGGTTCAGATCCTATATAGGGATGGCCAGTGTGCTCCCTGGCTGAGCGTGGTGCTGACCACACTCAACCGAGGGTTGTGATCCCCTTACTGGTCAGAAAAACAAACAAACAAACAAAAAACTGTATAAGCCTAAATTCTACCAAGAGTTTTAATACTTTACAAGTTAGAGAAGCAGTTAAGAGCTAGAGTTCAAGGTCATATGGCATTATCCTTGTTATAATACATGAGATGGTCTTTTTTCTTTATCAGTAACCCTTGATTGAGGCCAGCAGTTGCAGAATTAACTGTAAGGGTCTGCAGCACTTGAGTTTAATTCCCTAGAAATTTTCACACAGATACTAAAATGATAGGTTATAGGTAAGTGGTATCCAGCTAGTGCCTTTCATTAAAATGAAATAATTGTATATGTTTAAGCTCCTCCCTCCCATCCACTTTACTACTTAAGGATAAAACAGAGAACTCAGATTTCAACTACTCTTTTTGGTCTTCTTAGAAGAGCTCTAATGTTCAACATATTAAGAATATCTTAAATTGTCATTCAGCTATGGCACTGGCCAGTTTCTAGAAATGAAAAAATAACCCAGTCTGTCCATTTTTTCTTTATGGATCATGCTTTCTGTATCATGTTTAAGAACTCTTTACCTAACCCTAGGTCAGGAAGCCTTTCTCTTATATTCTCTTCTAAAAGTTTTATAGTTTTATGTTGCATCTAGGATTTTTTTTTAGTTAATTTTTGTCTAAGGTGTGAGGCTTTGGTCAAAGTTTATTTTTTTGTCTGTTGATGTCCAGTCATTCCAGCAACACTTGTTGAAAAGGCTGTCTTTCTTCCCTTGAATTGCTCTTCCATCTCTGTCAGAAATCGGTTGGGCCTATTTGTATGGGGTTATTTCTGGGTTCTCTATGTTGTTCTGTTGGTCTATGTGTCTTTGCCTCTGAAAATAACACGTCTTGATATCTATCTATAGCTATATAGCTTAAAATAGGGTAGTGTGTGATTTCTCCACTTTGTTCTTTTTTTGTGCATTATTTTAGATATCCTAGTTCTTTTGCATTTCCATATAAATTTTAATATA
>NW_007733190.1:3929-5966 GCF_000696425.1 Galeopterus variegatus | reverse complement strand
ATGTGGGATCCGAACCCTCGGGCGGGAGCACCGCCACGCTTCCCAAGCGGCGCACTATCCATTGCGCCACCGGGCCGGCCCTATAGTTTGTCTTTTTTAAAATGAAATTATTTTGCACCACATTTTGCTGTTTTTTTCTGGCTCTCGATCATGATGCCCAGCTGAAGCCCAGTCAAAACAGCCACATTTCTTGATTTTTTTCTTCACCGGTAAGTGTGTTTTTTTCTAGCCTATCTTTTCACTGAAATTGTTGCCCTTTAAGGGTCTGAGTTTTTGCAGGAGGGCTCACTTCCACCTCTCTACGTTTCATATGGTCAAGGCCTTATCTCCTGATCCCCCGCAGCTTTAAATAACAAGCTTTTTGGTAGTGACATCAGAAAGTGCTTCCAGGGTCTCTGTATCCTCAACTTCTATTTTTTCTGGTTTCTTCTATTTTTTCTAGCTCTCACTCGATTTTTAGCTCCTGAGGATTTTCTCTTATTTCTAGAGAGCTTAACTGTGCATTTTGAAAGAAGTTGGTAATATTTTGTTCAGCAGTTGTAGTAAGTTGGTATCAGAAGGTTTTTCAGAATATTGACGCCACTATGTTACCAGAAACAGAAGTTTCTTTTTTCTTTCTTTCTTTCTTTTTTTTTAAAGAGTCACACATCTCTCACTTTATTTTACTATTTTTTTTTGGCAGCTGGTCAGTATGATCCTAACCCCTGACCCTGGTATTATAACACCACACTCCATCCAAATGAGCTAATTGGTCAGCCCCTGCCAAACAGAAGTTTCTATTCTGGAAACACCCCATTTCCAAACCATTCTATGAATCATAGATTGTTGGGTCCCAAAAGGGACTTACTCCTGGTTCCTTAAGAGCTGGTTACCTGGGGCAAAAGTTGCTTGCTATTTCTCAGGAGGGACTGTGGATATGACACTTGTCTTGAAAGGAAGTCTGCTCTCACATCTGCCAAGGATGTCAAGTGCTACATTGTGTGTGCTTGATCTGTGTCAAGTGCAACAGCAACATCAGGAAGGATCCAGACTGAAAATTGACAGTAGGATTTCACAATCAGGAGATCTTTGCTAGAGTGGTCTCTGGTCTCTGTAGAATGGAGGGGGAAGAAGCCTATTGTGTTTTTTAATCTCTGGGAGGATGGTCCTTAAGTCTAGGTTATTCCTGTTTTCTCAGGAAGAATGACTTGTTTATCATTATGTGATGGTTTATTTCATGTTCTTTTGTTTTTATACTCTCTGGGTTCCAACCTCGCCTTAGATAAATTAGCTCTGTCAGAAACTGAATTCAGCCGTAGAGTGTAGGACCTACCTACTGTATACCTATCTTTCGTTTATGTCTCTTCAAGTGAGGTAATCAGATGACAGAACTGAAGAGGTGAGAGCTAAACTGGGATATTAGAGAAAGAGTATCATAACATGAAGCTTCTGTTATGTGGAGTTTGTAAAAATTATTATGAAAAGTTTTAAACATGCAAAAGTAGAATAGTGCATCTACCCCCATTTATCCATCACCCAAATTCTATATTTACATAGTTGCCTTATTCATCTTTTTAATATATCTTTCTTGGCTGAAATACTTTAAAGAAATCCCTAATATTATTCATGTATGTGTATGTCTCACTATGTGGTATGAACATTTTCACACATAGTCACAATGCTGTTACCATACCTAATGCAAAATTGATAGTAGAATATTAACGGGGCTTTCTTTCTTTCTGTCACTTTTTTTCCAGTTCTTTGAACATGCTGAGATTGTTCCTCTTTTGTTGTCTTCACATTTGTCATAGCCTCTGCCTAGAAGGTTCTACTCTGAGTGACACCTTCACATTGAGAACTTGGCCCCAGTATTATCTCCTTAATAGACGGTTTTCCTAATCACTGAAGCTAGACTAGTGTCCTCTTTCCCCATCTCATTGGTTTCTATCTCATCACTCTGTTTCGTTGCCTTTTTATCTGTGTACTCATTTATTGTGTGTCTTCTCCCCCTAAATTGTAAGTACCTTGGGAGTAGGGACCTTCTTGGTCATGTTTATT